>NW_027446803.1:0-44238 GCF_038048845.1 Mixophyes fleayi | reverse complement strand
TTGATTCATGATTCAATTCATGATTCATGATTCATGATTCAATTCATGATTCATGATTCATGATTCATGATTCAATCATGATTCATGATTAATGATTCATGATTCATGATTCATGATTCATGATTCATGATTCATGATTCAATTCATGATTTATGATTGAATTCATGATTCAATTCATGATTCATGATTCAATTTATGATTCATGATTCAATTCATGATTCATGATTCAATTCATGATTCATGATTCATGATTCATGATTCATGATTCAAATCATGATTCATGATTCTAATTCATGATTCAATTCATGATTCATGATTCAATTCATGATTCAATTCATGATTCTGATTCGAATAATAATTTATGATTCAATTCATGATTAAATACATGATTCATGATTCGATTCATCATTCATGATTCAATTCATGATTCATGATTCATAATTCATGATTTAATTATGATTCATGATTCGATTCATGATTCATTTCATGATTCATGATTCATAATTCATGATTCGATTCATGATTCATGATTCAATTCATGATTCATGAATCATGATTTAATTTATGATTCGTGATTCATAATTCATGATTCAATTCATGATTCATAATTCATTATTTATGATTCAATTCATGATTCATTATTCATTTCATGATCATGATTCATGATTCATGATTCACGATTCATGATTCATGATTCTATTCATGATTCATGAATTATGATTCATGATTCAATTGATGATTCATGATTTATGATTCAATTCATGATTCAATTCATGATTCATGATTCAATTCATGATTCGATTCATGATCATGATTCGATTCTTGATACATGATTCATGATTCAATTCATGATTCATGATTCAATTCATGATTCAATTTATGATTTGTGATTCATGATTCAATTCATGATCATGATTCAATTCATGATTCGATTTATGATTCATGATCATGATTCAATTCATGATTCATGATTCACAATTCAATTAATGATTTATGATTCAATTCATGATTCATGATTCATGATTCAATTCATGATTCATGATTCATGATTCAATCATGATTCATGATTCATGATTCATGATTCAAATCATGATTCATGATTCATGATTCAATCATGATTCAATTCATGATTCATGATTCATGATTCATGATTCAATTCATGATTCATGATCAATCATGATTAATGATTCGATTTATGATTCATGATTCAATTCATGATTCATGATTCTGATTCATGATTCAATTCATGATTTATGATTCATGATTCATGATTCAATTCATGATTCATGATTCAATTCATGATTCATGATTCAATTCATGATTCATGATTCATGATTCATGATTCAATCATGATTCATGATTCATGATTCATGATTCAATTCATGATTCATGATTCATGATTCATGATTCATGATTCAATTCATGATTCATGATTCAATTCATGATTCATGATTCAATTCATGATTCATGATTCATGATGCATGATTCAATTCATGATTCATGATTCATGATTCAATTCATGATTCATGATTCATGATTCATGATTCATGATTCAATTCATGATTCATGATTTATGATTGAATTCATGATTCAATTCATGATTCATGATTCATGATTCATGATTCAATTTATGATTCATGATTCAATTCATGATTCATGATTCAATTCATGATTCATGATTCATGATTCATGATTCATGATTCATGATTCAAATCATGATTCATGATTCAATTCATGATTCAATTCATGATCATTGATTCAATTCATGATTCAATTCATGATTCATGATTCGATTAATAATTTATGATTCAATTCATGATTAAATACATGATTCATGATTCGAATCATCATTCATGATTTCAATTCATGATTCATGATTCATAATTCATGATTTAATTTATGATTCATGATTCGATTCATGATTCATTTCATGATTTCATGATTCATAATTCATGATTCGATTCATGATTCATGATTCATGATTCGATTCATCATTCATGATTAATGATTCAATTTATGATTCGTGATTCATGATTCATGATTCAATTCATGATTCATAATTCATTATTTATGATTCAATTCATGATTCATTATTCATTTCATGATTCATGATTCATGATTTATGATTCATGATTCATGATTCATGATTCACGAATCATGATTCATGATTCATGATTCTATTCATGATTCATGAATTATGATTCATGATTCAATTGATGATTCATGATTTATGATTCAATTCATGATTCAATTCATGATTCATGATTCAATCATGATTCGATTCATGAATACATGATTCATGATTCAATTCATGATTCATGATTCAATTCATGATTCAATTATGATTTGTGATTCATGATTCAATTCTTGATTCATGATTCAATTCATGATTCGATTTATGATTCATGATTCATGATTCAATTCATGATTCATGATTCACAATTCATTTAATGATTCATGATTCAATTCATGATTCATGATTCAAATCATGATTCGATTCCTGATTAAAATCTTGATTCATGATTTGATTCATGATTCATGATTCATGATTCATGATTCATGATTCATGATTCAATTCATGAATCAATTCATGATTCATGATTCGATTAATGATTTATGATTCATTTCATGATTCAATCATGATTCATGATTCGATTCATGATTCATGATTCAATTCATGATTCATGATTCAATTCATGATTCATGATTCATGATTCAATTCATGATTCATGATTCATGATTCATGATTCAAATCATGATTCATGATTCATGATTCAATTCATGATTCAATTCATGATTCATGATTCATGATTCATGATTCAAATCATGATTCATTATTCATGATTCAATTCATGATTCAATTCATGATTCAATTCATGATTCATGATTCAATTCATGATTCATGATTCATGATTCAATTCATGATTAATGATTCATGATTCAATTCATGATTCATGATTCATGATTCAATTCATGATTAATGATTCATGATTCAATTCATGATTCAATTCATGATTCATGATTCATGATTCATGACTCCAATTCATGATTAATGATTCAATTCATGATTCAATTCATGATTCATGATTCATGATTCATGATTCAATTCATGATTCATGATTCAATTCATGATTAATGATTCGATTCATGATTCAATTCATGATTCATGATTCATGATTCATTATTCAATTCATGATTTATGATTCATGATTCATGATTCAATTCATGATTCATGAATTTCAATTCATGATTCATGATTCATGATTCATGATTCAATTCATGATTCATGATTCATTAATCATGATTCATGATTCAATTCATGATTCATAATTCATGATTCATGATTCATGATTCAATTAATGATTCATGATTCAATTCATGATTCATGATTGAATTCATGATTCATGATTCATGATTCAATTCATGATTAATGATTCATGATTCATGATTCAAATCATGATTCATGATTCATGATTCAATTCATGATTCAATTCATGATTCAATTCATGATTCATGATTCAATTCATAATCAATTCATGATTCATGATTCGATTAATAATTTATGATTCAATTCATGATTAAATACATGATTCATGGATTCGATTCATGATTCATGATTCAATTCATGATTCAAGATTCAAAAATTCATGATTTAATTCATGATTCATGATTCGATTCAAGATTCATTTCATGATTCATGATTCATAATTCATGATTCGATTCATGATTCATGATTCATGATTCAATTTATGATTCGTGATTCATGATTCATGATTCAATTCATGATTCATAATTCATTATTTATGATTCAATTCATGATTCATTATTCATTTCATGATTCATGATTCATGATTCATGATTCGATTCATGATTCATGATTCATGATTCATAATTCTATTCATGATTCATGAATTATGATTCATGATTCAATTCATGATTCATGATTCAATTCATGATTCATGATTCAATTCATGATTCGATTCATGATTCATGATTCACGATTCATAATTCTATTCATGATTCATGAATTATGATTCATGATTCAATTGATGATTCATGATTCAATACATGATTCATGAATCAATTCATGATTCGATTCATGATTCGATTCATGATTCATGATCATGATTCATTCATGATTCATGATTCATGATTCAATTCATGATTCATGATTCATGATTCAATTTATGATTCGTGATTCATGATTCAATTCATGATTCATGATTCATGATCAATTCATGATTCGATTTATGATTCATGATTCATGATTCAATTCATGATTCATGATTCACGATTCAATTAATGATTCATGATTCAATTCATGATTCATGATTCAATTCATGATTCGATTCTGATTAAAATCTTGATTCATGATTTAATTCATGATTCATGATTCATGATTCATGATTCATGATTCAATTCATGATTCATTTCATGATTTATGATTCAATTCATGATTCAATTCATGATTCATGATTCGATTAATGATTTATGATTCATTTAATGATTCAATTCATGATTCATGATTCGATTCATGATGCATGATTCATGATTCAATTATTGATTCATGATTCAATCATGATTCATGATTCGATTCATGATGCATGATTCATGATTCAATTAATGATTCATGATTCAATTCATGATTCATGATTCAATCATGATTCATGATTCATGATTCAATTCATGATTCATGATTCATGATTCATGATTCAAATCATGATTCATGATTCATGATTCAATTCATGATTCAATCATGATTCAATTCATGATTCATGATTCAATTCATGATTAAATACATGATTCATGATTCGATTCATGATTCATGATTCAATTCATGATTCATGATTCATAATTCATGATTTAATTCATGATCATGATTTGATTCATGATTCATGATTTGATTCATGATTCATAGATTCGATTCATGATTCATGATTCAATTCATGGATTCATGATTCATAATTCAATTTATGATTCGTGATTCATGATTCATGATTCAATACATGGTTCATAATTCATGATTTATGATTCAATTCATGATTCATGATTCATGATTCGATTCATGATTCATGATTCATGATTCGATTCATGATTCATGATTCATGATTCATGATTGCGATTCATGAATCATGATTCATGATTTAATTCATGATTCATGATTCATGATTCAATTCATGATTCATGATTCAATCATGATTTATGATTCAATTCATGATTCATGATTCAATTCATGATTAATGATTCCATGATTCAATTCATGATTCATGATTCATAATTCAATTCATGATTAATGATTCATGATTCAATTTATGATTCATGATTCATGATTCATGATTCAATTCATGATTAATGATTCGATTCATGATTCATGATTCATAATTCATGATTTAATTTATGATTCATGATTCGATTCATGATTCATTTCATGATTCATGATTCATAATTCATGATTCGATTCATGATTCATGATCATGATTCGATTCATCATTCATGATTCATGATTCAATTTATGATTCGTGATTCATGATTCATGATTCAATTCATGATTCATAATTCATTATTTATGATTCAAATTCATGATTCATTATTCATTTCATGATTCATGATTCATGATTCATGATTCATGATTCACGAATCAAGATTCATGATTCTATTCCATGATTCATGAATTATGATTCATGATTCAATTGATGATTCATGATTTATGATTCAATTCATGATTCAATTCATGATTCATGATTCAATTCATGATTCATGATTCAATTCATGATTCGATTCATGATACATGATTCATGATTCAATTCATGATTCATGATTCAATTCATGATTCAATTTATGATTGTGATTCATGATTCAATTCATGATTCATGATTTCAATTCATGATTCGATTTATGATTCATGATTCATGATTCAATTCATGATTCATGATTCACAATTCATTTAATGATTCATGATTCAATTCATAATTCATGATTCAATTCATGATTCGATTCCTGATTAAAATCTTGATTCATGATTTGATTCATGATTCATGATTCATGATCATGATTCAATTCATGAATCAATTCATGATTCATGATTCGATTAATGATTTATGATTCATTTCATGATTCAATTCATGATTCAAGATTCGATTCATGATTCATGATTCAATTCATGATTCATGATTCGATTCATGATTCATGATTCATGATTCAATTCATGATTCATGATTCATGATTCATGATTCAATCATGATTCATGATTCATGATTCAAATTCATGATTCATGATTCAAATCATGATTCATGATCATGATTCAATTCATGATTCAATTCATGATTCAATTCATGATTCATGAATCAATTCATGATTCATGATTCATGATCAATTCATAATTAATGATTCATGATTCAATTCATGATTCATGATTCATGATTCATTCATGATTAATGATTCATGATTCAATCATGATTCAATTCATGATTCATTATTCATGATTCATGACTCAATTCATGATTCATGATTCATGATTCAATCATGATTAATGATTAATGATTCAATTCATGATTCAATTCATGATTCATGATCATGATTCATGATTCAATTCATGATTCATGATTCAATTCATGATTAATGATTCGATTCATGATTCAATTCATGATTCATAATTCATGATTCATGATTCAATTCATGATTTATGATTCATGATTCATGATTCAATTCATGATTCATGATTCAATTCATGATTCATGATTCATGATTCATGATTCATGATTCAATTCATGATTCATGATTCATTAATTCATGATTCATGATTCAATTCATGATTCATAATTCATGATTCATTGATTCATGATTCAATTCATGATTCATGATTTATGATTGAATTCATGATTCAATTCATGATTCATGATTCATGATTCAATCATGATTCATGATTCATGATTCAATTAATGATTCACGATTCAATTCATGATTCAATTCATGATTCAATTCATGATTCATGATTCAATTCATGATTAAATACATGATTCATGATTCGATTCATGATTCATGATTCAATTCATGATTCATGATTCATAATTCATGATTTAATTCATGATTCATGATTTGATTCATGATTCATGATTTGATTCATGATTCATGATTTGATTCAAGATTCATAATTCAATTCATGATTCATGATTCATAATTCAATTTATGATTCGTGATTCATGATTTCATGATTCAATTCATGGTTCATAATTCATGATTTATGATTCAATTCATGATTCATGATTCATGATTCGATCATGATTCATTGATTCATGATTCGATTCATGATTCATGATTCATGATTGCGATTCATGAATCATGATTCATGATTTAATTCATGATTCATGATTCATGATTCAATTCATGATTCATGATTCAATTCATGATTAATGATTCATGATTCAATTCATGATTCATGATTCATAATTCAATTCATGATTAATGATTCATGCTTCAATTTATGATTCATGATCATGATTCATGATTCAATTCATGATTAATGATTCGATTCATGATTCATGATTCATAATTCATGATTTAATTTATGATTCATGATTCGATTCATGATTCATTTCATGATTCATGATTCATAATTCATGATTAGATTCATGATTCATGATTCATGATTCGATTCATCATTCATGATTCATGATTCAATTTATGATTCGTGATTCATGATTCATGATTCAATCATGATTCATAATTCATTAATTTATGATTCAATTCATGATTCATTATTCATTTCATGATTCATGATTCATGATTCATGATTCATGATTCATGATTCACGAATCATGATTCATGATTCTATTCATGATTCATGAATTATGATTCATGATTCAATTGATGATTCATGATTTATGATTCAATTCATGATTCAATTCATGATTCATGATTCACTTCATGATTCATGATTCAATTCATGATTCGATTCATGATACATGATTCATGATTCAATTCATGATTCATGATTCAATTCATGATTCAATTTATGATTTGTGATTCATGATTCAATTCATGATTCATGATTCAATTCATGATTCGATTTATGATTCATGATTCATGATTCAATTCATGATTCATGATTCACAATTCATTTAATGATTCATGATTCAATTCATGATTCATGATTCAATTCATGATTCGATTCCTGATTAAAATCTTGATTCATGATTTGATTCATGATTCATGATTCATGATTCATGATTCAATTCATGAATCAATTCATGATTCATGATTCAATTAATGATTTATGATTCATTTCATGATTCAATTCATGATTCATGATTCGATTCATGATTCATGATTCAATTCATGATTCATGATTCAATTCATGATTCATGATTCATGATTCAATTCATGATTCATGATTCATGATTCATGATTCAAATCATGATTCATGATTCATGATTCAATTCATGATTCAATTCATGATTCATGATTCATGATTCATGATTCAAATCATGATTCATGATTCATGATTCAATTCATGATTCAATTCATGATTCAATTCATGATTCATGATTCAATTCATGATTCATGATTCATGATTCAATTCATGATTAATGATTCATGATTCAATTCATGATTCATGATTCATGATTCAATTCATGATTAATGATTCATGATTCAATTCATGATTCAATTCATGATTCATGATTCATGATTCATGACTCAATTCATGATTCATGATTCATGATTCAATTCATGATTAATGATTAATGATTCAATTCATGATTCAATTCATGATTCATGATTCATGATTCATGATTCATGATTCAATTCATGATTCATGATTCAATTCATGATTAATGATTCGATTCATGATTCAATTCATGATTCATAATTCATGATTCATGATTCAATTCATGATTTATGATTCATGATTCAATTCATGATTCATGATTCATGATTCATGATTCAATTCATGATTCATGATTCATTAATTCATGATTCATGATTCAATTCATGATTCATAATTCATGATTCATGATTCAATTCATGATTCATGATTTATGATTGAATTCATGATTCAATTCATGATTCATGATTCATAATTCAATTCATGATTCATGATTCATGATTCAATTAATGATTCATGATTCAATTCATGATTCATGATTGAATTCATGATTCATGATTCATGATTCAATTCATGATTAATGATTCATGATTCATGATTCAAATCATGATTCATGATTCATGATTCAATTCATGATTCAATTCATGATTCAATTCATGATTCATGATTCAATTCATAATTTAATTCATGATTCATGATTCGAATAATAATTTATGATTCAATTCATGATTAAATACATGATTCATGATTCGATTCATGATTCATGATTTGATTCATGATTCATGATTCAATTCATGATTCGAGATTCAAAATTCATGATTTAATTCATGATTCATGATTCGATTCAAGATTCATTTCATGATTCATGATTCATAATTCATGATTCGATTCATGATTCATGATTCATGATTCAATTTATGATTCGTGATTCATGATTCATGATTCAATTCATGATTCATAATTCATTATTTATGATTCAATTCATGATTCATTATTCATTTCATGATTCATGATTCATGATTCATGATTCGATTCATGATTCATGATTCATGATTCATAATTCTATTCATGATTCATGAATTATGATTCATGATTCAATTCATGATTCATGATTCAATTCATGATTCATGATTCAATTCATGATTCGATTCATGATTCATGATTCATGATTCATAATTCTTTTCATGATTCATGAATTATGATTCATGATTCAATTGATGATTCATGATTCAATTCATGATTCATGAATCAATTCATGATTCGATTCATGATTCGATTCATGATTCATGATTCATGATTCAATTCATGATTCATGATTCATGATTCAATTCATGATTCATGATTCATGATTCAATTTATGATTCGTGATTCATGATTCAATTCATGATTCATGATTCATGATTCAATTCATGATTCGATTTATGATTCATGATTCATGATTCAATTCATGATTCATGATTCACGATTCAATTAATGATTCATGATTCAATTCATGATTCATGATTCAATTCATGATTCGATTCCTGATTAAAATCTTGATTCATGATTTAATTCATGATTCATGATTCATGATTCATGATTCATGATTCAATTCATGATTCATTTCATGATTTATGATTCAATTCATGATTCAATTCATGATTCATGATTCGATTAATGATTTATGATTCATTTAATGATTCAATTCATAATTCATGATTCGATTCATGATGCATGATTCATGATTCAATTAATGATTCATGATTCAATTCATGATTCATGATTCGATTCATGATGCATGATTCATGATTCAATTAATGATTCATGATTCAATTCATGATTCATGATTCGATTCATGATGCATGATTCATGATTCAATTCATGATTCATGATTCATGATTCATGATTCAAATCATGATTCATGATTCATGATTCAATTCATGATTCAATTCATGATTCAATTCATGATTCATGATTCAATTCATGATTAAATACATGATTCATGATTCGATTCATGATTCATGATTCAATTCATGATTCATGATTCATAATTCATGATTTAATTCATGATTTATGATTTGATTCATGATTCATGATTTGATTCATGATTCATGATTCGATTCATGATTCATGATTCAATTCATGATTCATGATTCATAATTCAATTTATGATTCGTGATTCATGATTCATGATTCAATTCATGATTCATGATTCATGATTCAATTCATGATTCAATTCATGATTCAATTCATGATTCATGATTCAATTCATGATTCATGATTCATGATTCAATTCATGATTAATGATTCATGACTCAATTCATGATTCATGATTCATGATTCAATTCATGATTAATGATTCATGATTCAATTCATGATTCAATTCATGATTCATGATTCATGATTCATGACTCAATTCATGATTCATGATTCATGATTCAATTCATGATTAATGATTAATGATTCAATTCATGATTCAATTCATGATTCATGATTCATGATTCATGATTCATGAATCAATTCATGATTCATGATTCAATTCATGATTAATGATTCGATTCATGATTCAATTCATGATTCATGATTCATGATTCATGATTCAATTCATGATTTATGATTCATGATTCATGATTCAATTCATGATTCATGATTCAATTCATGATTCATGATTCATGATTCATGATTCATGATTCAATTCATGATTCATGATTCATTAATTCATGATTCATGATTCAATTCATGTTTCATAATTCATGATTCATGATTTATGATTGAATTCATGATTCAATTCATGATTCATGATTCATGATTCAATTCATGATTCATGATTCATGATTCAATTCATGATTCATGATTCAATTCATGATTCATGATTGAATTCCTGATTCATGATTCATGATTGAATTCATGATTAATGATTCATGATTCATGATTCAAATCATGATTCATGATTCATGATTCAATTCATGATTCAATTCATGATTCAATTCATGATTCATGATTCAATTCATAATTCAATTCATGATTCATGATTCGATTAATAATTTATGATTCAATTCATGATTAAATACATGATTCATGATTCGATTCATGATTCATGATTCAATTCATGATTCAAGATTCAAAATTCATGATTTAATTTATGATTCATGATTCGATTCAAGATTCATTTCATGATTCATGATTCATAATTCATGATTCGATTCATGATTCATGATTCATGATTCAATTTATGATTCGTGATTCATGATTCATGATTCAATTCATGATTCATAATTCATTATTTATGATTCAATTCATGATTCATTATTCATTTCATGATTCATGATTCATGATTCATGATTCGATTCATGATTCATGATTCATGATTCATAATTCTATTCATGATTCATGAATTATGATTCATGATTCAATTCATGATTCATGATTCAATTCATGATTCATGATTCAATTCATGATTCGATTCATGATTCATGATTCATGATTCATAATTCTATTCATGATTCATGAATTATGATTCATGATTCAATTGATGATTCATGATTCAATTCATGATTCATGAATCAATTCATGATTCGATTCATGATTCGATTCATGATTCATGATTCAATTCATGATTCATGATTCATGATTCAATTCATGATTCATGATTCAATTTATGATTCGTGATTCATGATTCAATTCATGATTCATGATTCATGATTCAATTCATGATTCAATTTATGATTCATGATTCATGATTCAATTCATGATTCATGATTCACGATTCAATTAATGATTCATGATTCAATTCATGATTCATGATTCAATTTATGATTCGATTCCTGATTAAAATCTTGATTCATGATTTAATTCATGATTCATGATTCATGATTCATGATTCATGATTCAATTCATGATTCATTTCATGATTTATGATTCAATTCATGATTCAATTCATGATTCATGATTCGATTAATGATTTATGATTCAATTCATGATTCATTTCATGATTTATGATTCAATTCATGATTCAATTCATGATTCATGATTCGATTAATGATTTATGATTCAATTCATGATGCATGATTCATGATTCAATTAATGATTCATGATTCAATTCATGATTCATGATTCAATTCATGATTCATGATTCATGATTCAATTCATGATTCATGATTTCATGATTCATGATTCAAATCATGATTCATGATTCAATTCATGATTCAATTTATGATTCAATTCATGATTCATGATTCAATTCATGATTAAATACATGATTCATGATTCGAATTATGATTCATGATTCAATTCATGATTCATGATTCATAATTCATGATTTAATTCATGATTCATGATTTGATTCATGATTCATGATTCGATTCATGATTCATGATTCAATTCATGATTCATGATTCATGATTCAATTCATGATTCATGATTCATGATTCAATTCATGATTCATGATTCATGATTCAATTCATGATTAATGATTCATGATTCAATTCATGATTCAATTCATGATTCATGATTCATGATTCATGATTCAATTCATGATTAATGATTCATGATTCAATTCATGATTCAATTCATGATTCATGATTCATGATTCATGACTCAATTCATGATTCATGATTCATGATTCAATTCATGATTAATGATTAATGATTCAATTCATGATTCAATTCATGATTCATGATTCATGATTCATGATTCATGATTCAATTCATGATTCATGATTCAATTCATGATTAATGATTCGATTCATGATTCAATTCATGATTCATAATTCATGATTCATGATTCAATTCATGATTTATGATTCATGATTCATGATTCAATTCATGATTCATGATTCAATTCATGATTCATGATTCATGATTCATGATTCAATTCATGATTCATGATTCATTAATTCATGATTCATGATTCAATTCATGATTCATAATTCATGATTCATGATTCAATTCATGATTCATGATTTATGATTGAATTCATGATTCAATTCATGATTCATGATTCATAATTCAATTCATGATTCATGATTCATGATTCAATTAATGATTCATGATTCAATTCATGATTCATGATTGAATTCATGATTCATGATTCATGATTCAATTCATGATTAATGATTCATGATTCATGATTCAAATCATGATTCATGATTCATGATTCAATTCATGATTCAATTCATGATTCAATTCATGATTCATGATTCAATTCATAATTCAATTCATGATTCATGATTCGATTAATAATTTATGATTCAATTCATGATTAAATACATGATTCATGATTCGATTCATGATTCATGATTTGATTCATGATTCATGATTCAATTCATGATTCGAGATTCAAAATTCATGATTTAATTCATGATTCATGATTCGATTCAAGATTCATTTCATGATTCATGATTCATAATTCATGATTCGATTCATGATCCATGATTCATGATTCAATTTATGATTCGTGATTCATGATTCGTGATTCAATTCATGATTCATAATTCATTATTTATGATTCAATTCATGATTCATTATTCATTTCATGATTCATGATTCATGATTCATGATTCGATTCATGATTCATGATTCATGATTCATAATTCTATTCATGATTCATGAATTATGATTCATGATTCAATTCATGATTCATGATTCAATTCATGATTCATGATTCAATTCATGATTCGATTCATGATTCATGATTCATGATTCATAATTCTATTCATGATTCATGAATTATGATTCATGATTCAATTGATGATTCATGATTCAATTCATGATTCATGAATCAATTCATGATTCGATTCATGATTCGATTCATGATTCATGATTCATGATTCAATTCATGATTCATGATTCATGATTCAATTCATGATTCATGATTCATGATTCAATTTATGATTCGTGATTCATGATTCAATTCATGATTCATGATTCATGATTCAATTCATGATTCGATTTATGATTCATGATTCATGATTCAATTCATGATTCATGATTCACGATTCAATTAATGATTCATGATTCAATTCATGATTCATGATTCAATTCATGATTCGATTCCTGATTAAAATCTTGATTCATGATTCATGATTCATGATTCATGATTCATGATTCATGATTCAATTCATGATTCATTTCATGATTTATGATTCAATTCATGATTCAATTCATGATTCATGATTCGATTAATGATTTATGATTCATTTAATGATTCAATTCATAATTCATGATTCGATTCATGATGCATGATTCATGATTCAATTAATGATTCATGATTCAATTCATGATTCATGATTCGATTCATGATGCATGATTCATGATTCAATTAATGATTCATGATTCAATTCATGATTCATGATTCGATTCATGATGCATGATTCATGATTCAATTCATGATTCATGATTCATGATTCATGATTCAAATCATGATTCATGATTCATGATTCAATTCATGATTCAATTCATGATTCAATTCATGATTCATGATTCAATTCATGATTAAATACATGATTCATGATTCGATTCATGATTCATGATTCAATTCATGATTCATGATTCATAATTCATGATTTAATTCATGATTTATGATTTGATTCATGATTCATGATTTGATTCATGATTCATGATTCGATTCATGATTCATGATTCAATTCATGATTCATGATTCATAATTCAATTTATGATTCGTGATTCATGATTCATGATTCAATTCATGATTCATGATTCATGATTCAATTCATGATTCAATTCATGATTCATGATTCAATTCATGATTCATGATTCATGATTCAATTCATGATTAATGATTCATGACTCAATTCATGATTCATGATTCATGATTCAATTCATGATTAATGATTCATGATTCAATTCATGATTCAATTCATGATTCATGATTCATGATTCATGACTCAATTCATGATTCATGATTCATGATTCAATTCATGATTAATGATTAATGATTCAATTCATGATTCAATTCATGATTCATGATTCATGATTCATGATTCATGAATCAATTCATGATTCATGATTCAATTCATGATTAATGATTCGATTCATGATTCAATTCATGATTCATGATTCATGATTCATGATTCAATTCATGATTTATGATTCATGATTCATGATTCAATTCATGATTCATGATTCAATTCATGATTCATGATTCATGATTCATGATTCAATTCATGATTCATGATTCATTAATTCATGATTCATGATTCAATTCATGTTTCATAATTCATGATTCATGATTCAATTCATGATTCATGATTTATGATTGAATTCATGATTCAATTCATGATTCATGATTCATGATTCAATTCATGATTCATGATTCATGATTCAATTAATGATTCATGATTCAATTCATGATTCATGATTGAATTCATGATTCATGATTCATGATTGAATTCATGATTAATGATTCATGATTCATGATTCAAATCATGATTCATGATTCAATTCATGATTCAATTCATGATTCAATTCATGATTCATGATTCAATTCATAATTCAATTCATGATTCATGATTCGATTAATAATTTATGATTCAATTCATGATTAAATACATGATTCATGATTCGATTCATGATTCATGATTCAATTCATGATTCAAGATTCAAAATTCATGATTTAATTCATGATTCATGATTCGATTCAAGATTCATTTCATGATTCATGATTCATAATTCATGATTCGATTCATGATTCATGATTCAATTTATGATTCGTGATTCATGATTCATGATTCAATTCATGATTCATAATTCATTATTTATGATTCAATTCATGATTCATTATTCATTTCATGATTCATGATTCATGATTCGATTCATGATTCATGATTCATGATTCATAATTCTATTCATGATTCATGAATTATGATTCATGATTCAATTCATGATTCATGATTCAATTCATGATTCATGATTCAATTCATGATTCGATTCATGATTCATGATTCATGATTCATAATTCTATTCATGATTCATGAATTATGATTCATGATTCAATTGATGATTCATGATTCAATTCATGATTCATGAACCAATTCATGATTCGATTCATGATTCGATTCATGATTCATGATTCAATTCATGATTCATGATTCATGATTCAATTCATGATTCATGATTCAATTTATGATTCGTGATTCATGATTCAATTCATGATTCATGATTCATGATTCAATTCATGATTCAATTTATGATTCATGATTCATGATTCAATTCATGATTCATGATTCACGATTCAATTAATGATTCATGATTCAATTCATGATTCATGATTCAATTTATGATTCGATTCCTGATTAAAATCTTGATTCATGATTTAATTCATGATTCATGATTCATGATTCATGATTCATGATTCAATTCATGATTCATTTCATGATTTATGATTCAATTCATGATTCAATTCATGATTCATGATTCGATTAATGATTTATGATTCAATTCATGATTCATTTCATGATTTATGATTCAATTCATGATTCAATTCATGATTCATGATTCGATTAATGATTTATGATTCAATTCATGATGCATGATTCATGATTCAATTAATGATTCATGATTCAATTCATGATTCATGATTCAATTCATGATTCATGATTCATGATTCAATTCATGATTCATGATTCATGATTCATGATTCAAATCATGATTCATGATTCAATTCATGATTCAATTCATGATTCAATTCATGATTCATGATTCAATTCATGATTAAATACATGATTCATGATTCGAATTATGATTCATGATTCAATTCATGATTCATGATTCATAATTCATGATTTAATTCATGATTCATGATTTGATTCATGATTCATGATTCGATTCATGATTCATGATTCAATTCATGATTCATGATTCATGATTCGATTCATGATTCATGATTCATGATTCATGATTCAATTCATGGTTCATAATTCATGATTTATGATTCAATTCATGATTTATGATTCATGATTCGATTCATGATTCATGATTCATGATTCGATTCGTGATTCATGATTCATGATTCATGATTGCGATTCATGAATCATGATTCATGATTTAATTCATGATTCATGATTCATGATTCAATTCATGATTCATGATTCAATTCATGATTTATGATTCATGATTCAATTCATGATTCATGATTCAATTCATGATTCATGATTCATGATTCAATTCATGATTCATGATTCATGATTCAATTCATGATTAATGATTCATGATTCAATTCATGATTCATGATTCATGATTCATGATTCAATTCATGATTAATGATTCGATTCATGATTCATGATTCAATTCATGATTCATGATTCAATTCATGATTTGATTTATGATTCATGATTCATGATTCAATTCATGATTCATGATTCACAATTCAATTAATGATTCATAATTCAATTCCTGATTCATGATTCAATTCATGATTCGATTCCTGATTAAAATCTTGATTCATGATTTGATTCATGATTCATGATTCATGATTCATGATTCATGATTCAATTCATGATTCAATTCATGATTTATGATTCAATTCATGATTCAATTCATGATTCATAATTCGATTAATGATTCATAATTCGATTAATGATTCATGATTCAATTCATGATTCAATTCATGATTCATGATTCAATTCATGATTAAATACATGATTCATAATTCGAATTATGATTCATGATTCAATTCATGATTCATGATTCATAATTCATGATTTAATTCATGATTCATGATTTGATTCATGATTCATGATTTGATTCATGATTCATGATTCGATTCATGATTCATGATTCAATTCATGATTCATGATTCATAATTCAATTTATGATTCGTGATTCATGATTCATGATTCAATTCATGGTTCATAATTCATGATTTATGATTCAATTCATGATTCATGATTCGATTCATGATTCATGATTCATGATTCGATTCGTGATTCATGATTCATGATTCATGATTGCGATTCATGAATCATGATTCATGATTTAATTCATGATTCATGATTCATGATTCAATTCATGATTCATGATTCAATTCATGATTTATGATTCATGATTCAATTCATGATTCATGATTCAATTCATGATTAATGACTCATGATTCAATTCATGATTCATGATTCATGATTCAATTCATGATTAATGATTCATGATTCAATTCATGATTCATGATTCATGATTCATGATTCAATTCATGATTAATGATTCGATTCATGATTCATGATTCAATTCATGATTCATGATTCAATTCATGATTCGATTTATGATTTATGATTCATGATTCAATTCATGATTCATGATTCACAATTCAATTAATGATTCATAATTCAATTCCTGATTCATGATTCAATTCATGATTCGATTCCTGATTAAAATCTTGATTCATGATTTGATTCATGATTCATGATTCATGATTCATGATTCATGATTCAATTCATGATTCAATTCATGATTTATGATTCAATTCATGATTCAATTCATGATTCATAATTCGATTAATGATTTATGATTCATTTCATGATTCAATTCATGATTCATGATTCGATTCATGATTCATGATTCATGATTCAATTCATGATTCATGATTCATGATTCATGATTCAATTCATGATTCATGATTCAATTCATGATTCATGATTCATGATTCAATTCATGATTCATGATTCATGATTCAATTCATGATTCATGATTTATGATTCAAATCATGATTCATGATTCATGATACAATTCATGATTTAATTCATGATTCATGATTCAATTCATGATTCATGATTCATGATTCAATTCATGATTCATGATTCAATTCATGATTAATGATTCATGATTCAATTCATGATTCATGATTCAATTCATGATTAATGATTCATGATTCAATTCATGATTCAATTCATGATTCATGATTCATGATTCATGACTCAATTCATGATTCAATTCATGATTTATGATTCAATTCATGATTCAATTCATGATTCATGATTCGATTAATGATTTATGATTCATTTCATGATTCAATTCATGATTCATGATTCGATTCATGATTCATGATTCATGATTCAATTCATGATTCATGATTCATGATTCATGATTCAATTCATGATTCATGATTCAATTCATGATTCATGATTCATGATTCAATTCATGATTCATGATTCATGATTCATGATTCAAACCATGATTCATGATACATGATTCAATTCATGATTCAATTCATGAATCAATTCATGATTCATGATTCAATTCATGATTCATGATTCATGATTCAATTCATGATTCATGATTCATGATTCAAATCATGATTCATGATACATGATTCAATTCATGATTCAATTCATGATTCAATTCATGATTCATGATTCAATTCATGATTCATGATTCATGATTCAATTCATGATTAATGATTAATGATTCAATTCATGATTCAATTCATGATTCATGATTCATGATTCAATTCATGATTCATGATTCATGATTCAATTCATGATTAATGATTAATGATTCAATTCATGATTCAATTCATGATTCATGATTCATGATTCATGATTCAATTCATGATTCATGATTCAATTCATGATTAATGATTCGATTCATGATTCATGATTCAATTCATGATTCATGATTCATGATTCATGATTCAATTCATGATTTATGATTCATGATTCATGATTCAATTCATGATTCATGATTCATTAATTCATGATTCATGATTCAATTCATGATTCATAATTCATGATTCATGATTCGATTCATGATTCATGATTTATGATTGAATTCATGATTCAATTCATGATTCATGATTCAATTCATGATTCATGATTCAATTAATGATTCATGATTCAAATCATGATTCATGATTCAATTCATGATTCATGATTTAATTCATGATTCATGATTCATGATTCAAATCATGATTCATGATTCAATTCATGATTCAATTCATGATTCAATTCATGATTCATGATTCAATTCATGATTCATGATTTGATTAATAATTTATGATTCAATTCATGATTAAATACATGATTCATGATTCGATTCATGATTCATGATTCAATTCATGATTCATGATTCATATTTCATGATTTAATTCATGATTCATGAATTGATTCATGATTCATTTCATGATTCATGATTCATAATTCATGATTCGATTCATGATTCATGATTCATGATTCAATTCATGATTCATGATTCATGATTCATGATTCATGATTCAATTTATGATTCGTGATTCATGATTCATGATTCAATTCATGATTCATAATTCATTATTTATGATTCAATTCATGATTCATTATTCATTTCATGATTCATGATTCATGATTCATGATTCGATTCATGATTCATGATTCATGATTCTATTCATGATTCATGAATTATGATTCATGATTCAATTGATGATTCATGATTTATGATTCAATTCATGATTCAATTCATGATTCATGATTCAATTCATGATTCGATTCATGATTCGATTCATGATTCATGATTCAATTCATGATTCATGATTCAATTCATGATTTATGATTCATGATTCAATTCATGATTCATGATTCATGATTCATGATTCAAATCATGATTCATGATACATGATTCAATTCATGATTCAATTCATGATTCAATTCATGATTCATGATTCAATTCATGATTCATGATTCATGATTCAATTCATGATTCATGATTCATGATTCAAATCATGATTCATGATACATGATTCAATTCATGATTCAATTCATGATTCAATTCATGATTCATGATTCAATTCATGATTCATGATTCATGATTCAATTCATGATTAATGTTTCATGATTCAATTCATGATTCAATTCATGATTTATGATTCATGATTCATGACTCAATTCATGATTCATGATTCATGATTCGATTCATGATTCATGATTCATGATTCGATTCATGATTCATGATTCATGATTCATGATTGCGATTCATGAATCATGATTCATGATTTAATTCATGATTCATGATTCATGATTCAATTCATGATTCATGATTCAATTCATGATTTATGATTCATGATTGCGATTCATGAATCATGATTCATGATTTAATTCATGATTCATGATTCATGATTCAATTCATGATTCATGATTCAATTCATGATTTATGATTCATGATTCAATTCATGATTCATGATTCAATTCATGATTAATGATTCATGATTCAATTCATGATTCATGATTCAATTCATGATTAATGATTCATGATTCAATTCATGATTCATGATTCATGATTCATGATTCAATTCATGATTAATGATTCGATTCATGATTCATGATTCAATTCATGATTCATGATTCAATTCATGATTCGATTTATGATTCATGATTCATGATTCAATTCATGATTCGATTCCTGATTAAAATCTTGATTCATGATTTGATTCATGATTCATGATTAATGATTCATGATTCATGATTCAATTCATGATTCAATTCATGATTTATGATTCAATTCATGATTCAATTCATGATTCATGATTCGATTAATGATTTATGATTCATTTCATGATTCAATTCATGATTCATGATTCGATTCATGATTCATGATTCATGATTCAATTCATGATTCATGATTCATGATTCATGATTCAATTCATGATTCATGATTCAATTCATGATTCATGATTCATGATTCAATTCATGATTCATGATTCATGATTCAAATCATGATTCATGATTCATGATACAATTCATGATTTAATTCATGATTCATGATTCAATTCATGATTCATGATTCATGATTTAATTCATGATTCATGATTCAATTCATGATTAATGATTCATGATTCAATTCATGATTCATGATTCATGATTCAATTCATGATTCATGATTCAATTCATGATTCATGATTCATGATTCAATTCATGATTCATGATTCATGATTCAAATCATGATTCATGATTCATGATACAATTCATGATTTAATTCATGATTCATGATTCATGATTCATGATTCAATTCATGATTCATGATTCAATTCATGATTCATGATTCATGATTCAATTCATGATTCATGATTCATGATTCATGATTCAAACCATGATTCATGATACATGATTCAATTCATGATTCAATTCATGAATCAATTCATGATTCATGATTCAATTCATGATTCATGATTCATGATTCAAGTCATGATTCATGATTCATGATTCAAATCATGATTCATGATACATGATTCAATTCATGATTCAATTCATGATTCAATTCATGATTCATGATTCAATTCATGATTCATGATTCATGATTCAATTCATGATTCATGATTCATGATTCAATTCATGATTCAATTCATGATTCATGATTCATGATTCAATTCATGATTCATGATTCATGATTCAATTCATGATTAATGATTAATGATTTAATTCATGATTCAATTCATGATTCATGATTCATGATTCATGATTCAATTCATGATTCATGATTCAATTCATGATTAATGATTCGATTCATGATTCATGATTCAATTCATGATTCATGATTCATGATTCATGATTCAATTCATGATTTATGATTCATGATTCATGATTCAATTCATGATTCATGATTCATTAATTCATGATTCATGATTCAATTCATGATTCATAATTCATGATTCATGATTCATGATTCAATTCATGATTCATGATTTATGATTGAATTCATGATTCAATTCATGATTCATGATTCAATTCATGATTCATGATTCAATTAATGATTCATGATTCAAATCATGATTCATGATTCAATTCATGATTCAATTCATGATTCAATTCATGATTCATGATTCAATTCATGATTCATGATTTGATTAATAATTTATGATTCAATTCATGATTAAATACATGATTCATGATTCGATTCATGATTCATGATTCAATTCATGATTCATGATTCATATTTCATGATTTAATTCATGATTCATGAATTGATTCATGATTCATTTCATGATTCATGATTCATAATTCATGATTCGATTCATGATTCATGATTCATGATTCAATTCATGATTCATGATTCATGATTCATGATTCATGATTCAATTTATGATTCGTGATTCATGATTCATGATTCAATTCATGATTCATAATTCATTATTTATGATTCAATTCATGATTCATTATTCATTTCATGATTCATGATTCATGATTCATGATTCAATTCATGATTCATGATTCATGATTCTATTCATGATTCATGAATTATGATTCATGATTCAATTGATGATTCATGATTTATGATTCAATTCATGATTCAATTCATGATTCATGATTCAATTCATGATTCGATTCATGATTCATGATTCGATTCATGATTCATGATTCAATTCATGATTCATGATTCAATTCATGATTTATGATTCATGATTCAATTCATGATTCATGATTCATGATTCATGATTCAAATCATGATTCATGATACATGATTCAATTCATGATTCAATTCATGATCAATCATGATTCATGATTCAATTCATGATTCATGATTCATGATCAATTCATGATTCATGATTCATGATTCATGATCATGATTCTCATGATTCAAGACATGATTCAATTCATGATTCAATTCATGATTCAATTCATGATTCATGATTCAATTCATGATTCATGATTCATGATTCAATCATGATTAATGTTCATGATTCACCTCAATTCATGATTCAATTCATCGATTCAGATTCATGATTCATGACTCAATTCATGATTCATGATTCATGATTCGATTCATGATTCATGATTCATGATTCGATTCATGATTCATGATTCATGATTCATGATTGCGATTCATGAATCATGATTCATGATTTAATTCATGATTCATGATTCATGATTCAATTCATGATTCATGATTCAATTCATGATTTATGATTCATGATTGCGATTCATGAATCATGATTCATGATTTAATTCATGATTCATGATTCATGATTCAATTCATGATTCATGATTCAATTCATGATTTATGATTCATGATTCAATTCATGATTCATGATTCAATTCATGATTAATGATTCATGATTCAATTCATGATTCATGATTCAATTCATGATTAATGATTCATGATTCAATTCATGATTCATGATTCATGATTCATGATTCAATTCATGATTAATGATTCGATTCATGATTCATGATTCAATTCATGATTCATGATTCAATTCATGATTCGATTTATGATTCATGATTCATGATTCAATTCATGATTCGATTCCTGATTAAAATCTTGATTCATGATTTGATTCATGATTCATGATTCATGATTCATGATTCAATTCATGATTCAATTCATGATTTATGATTCAATTCATGATTCAATTCATGATTCATGATTCGATTAATGATTTATGATTCATTTCATGATTCAATTCATGATTCATGATTCGATTCATGATTCATGATTCATGATTCAATTCATGATTCATGATTCATGATTCATGATTCAATTCATGATTCATGATTCAATTCATGATTCATGATTCATGATTCAATTCATGATTTATGATTCATGATTCAAATCATGATTCATGATTCAAATCATGATTCATGATTCATGATACAATTCATGATTTAATTCATGATTCATGATTCAATTCATGATTCATGATTCATGATTTAATTCATGATTCATGATTCAATTCATGATTAATGATTCATGATTCAATTCATGATTCATGATTCATGATTCAATTCATGATTCATGATTCAATTCATGATTCATGATTCATGATTCAATTCATGATTCATGATTCATGATTCAAATCATGATTCATGATTCATGATACAATTCATGATTTAATTCATGATTCATGATTCAATTCATGATTCATGATTCATGATTTAATTCATGATTCATGATTCAATTCATGATTAATGATTCATGATTCAATTCATGATTCATGATTCATGATTCAATTCATGATTAATGATTCATTAATCAATTCATGATTCAATTCATGATTCATGATTCATGATTCATGACTCAATTCATGATTCAATTCATGATTTATGATTCAAATCATGATTCAATTCATGATTCATGATTCGATTAATGATTTATGATTCATTTCATGATTCAATTCATGATTCATGATTCATGATTCATGATTCAATTCATGATTCATGATTCAATTCATGATTCATGATTCATGATTCAATTCATGATTCATGATTCATGATTCATGATTCAAATCATGATTCATGATACATGATTCAATTCATGATTCAATTCATGATTCAATTCATGATTCATGATTCAATTCATGATTCATGATTCAATTCATGATTCATGATTCATGATTCAATTCATGATTCATGATTCATGATTCAAATCATGATTCATGATACATGATTCAATTCATGATTCAATTCATGATTCAATTCATGATTCAATTCATGATTCATGATTCAATTCATGATTCATGATTCATGATTCAATTCATGATTAATGATTCATGATTCAATTCATGATTCAATTCATGATTCATGATTCATGATTCATGACTCAATTCATGATTCATGATTCAATTTATGATTAATGATTAATGATTCAATTCATGATTCAATTCATGATTCATGATTCATGATTCATGATTCAATTCATGATTCATGATTCAATTCATGATTAATGATTCGATTCATGATTCATGATTCAATTCATGATTCATGATTCATGATTCATGATTCAATTCATGATTTATGATTCATGATTCATGATTCAATTCATGATTCATAATTCATTATTCATGATTCATGATTCAATTCATGATTCATGATTTATGATTGAATTCATGATTCAATTCATGATTCATGATTCATGATTCAATTCATGATTCATGATTCATGATTCAATTAATGATTCATGATTCAAATCATGATTCATGATTCAATTCATGATTCATGATTCATGATTTAATTCATGATTCATGATTCATGATTCATGATTCAAATCATGATTCATGATTCAATTCATGATTCAATTCATGATTCAATTCATGATTCATGATTCATGATTCATGATTCAAATCATGATTCATGATTCAATTCATGATTCAATTCATGATTCAATTCATGATTCATGATTCAATTCATGATTCAATTCATGATTCATGATTTGATTAATAATTTATGATTCAATTCATGATTAAATACATGATTCATGATTCATAATTCATGATTCGATTCATGATTCATGATTCATGATTCAATTCATGATTCATGATTCATGATTCAATTTATGATTCGTGATTCATGATTCATGATTCAATTCATGATTCATAATTCATTATTTATGATTCAATTCATGATTCATTATTCATTTCATGATTCATGATTCATGATTCATGATTCGATTCATGATTCATGATTCATGATTCATGATTCATGATTCTATTCATGATTCATGAATTATGATTCATGATTCAATTGATGATTCATGATTTATGATTCAATTCATGATTCAATTCATGATTCATGATTCAATTCATGATTCGATTCATGATTCATGATTCGATTCATGATTCATGATTCAATTTATGATTTGTGATTCATGATTCAATTCATGATTCATGATTCATGATTCAATTCATGATTCGATTTATGATTCATGATTCATGATTCGATTTATGATTCATGATTCACAATTCAATTAATGATTCATGATTCAATTCATGATTCATGATTCAATTCATGATTCGATTCCTGATTAAAATCTTGATTCATGATTTAATTCATGATTCATGACTCATGATTCAATTCATGATTCAATTCATGATTCGATTAATGATTTATGATTCATTTCATGATTCAATTCATGATGCATGATTCGATTCATGATTCATGATTCATGATTCAATTCATGATTCATGATTCATGATTCAATTCATGACTAATGATTCATGATTCAATTCATGATTCATGATTCATGATTCAATTCATGATTAATGATTCGATTCATGATTCATGATTCAATTCATGATTCATGATTCATGATTCAATTCATGATTCATGATTCATGATTTAATTCATGATTCATGATTCAATTCATGATTCATGATTCATGATTCAATTCATGATTCATGATTCATGATTCAATTCATGATTCATGATTCATGATTCATGATTCAATTCATGATTCATGATTTATGATTGAATTCATGATTCATGATTCATGATTCATGATTCAATTAATGATTCATGATTCAATTAATGATTCATGATTCAATTCATGATTCATGATTCAATTAATGATTCATGATTCAATTCATGATTCATGATTCAATTCATGATTCATGATTCATGATTGCGATTCATGAATCATGATTCATGATTCATGATTCAATTCATGATTCATGATTCAATTCATGATTCATGATTCATGATTCAATTCATGATTTATGATTCAATTCATGATTCATGGTTCATGATTCAATTCATGATTCATGATTCATGATTCAATTCATGATTCATGATTCATGATTCATGATTCATGATTCAATTCATGATTCATAATTCATCATTCATGATTCATGATTCAATTCATGATTCATGATTCATGATTCATGATTCATGATTCAATTCATGATTCAATTCATGATTCAATTCATGATTCATGATTCAATTCATGATTAAATACATGATTCATGATACGATTCATGATTCATGATTCAATTCATGATTCATGATTCATAATTCATGATTTAATTCATGATTCATGAATTGATTCATGATTCATTTCATGATTCATGATTCATAATTCATGATTCGATTCATGATTCATGATTCATGATTCAATTCATGATTCATGATTCATGATTCAATTTATGATTCGTGATTCATGATTCATGATTCAAATCAAGATTCATAATTCATTATTTATGATTCAATTCATGATTCATTATTCATTTCATGATTCAATTCATGATGCATGATTCGATTCATGATTCATGATTCATGATTCATGATTCATGATTCTATTCATGATTCATGAATTATGATTCATGATTCAATTCATGATTCATGATTTATGATTCAATTCATGATTCAATTCATGATTCATGATTCAATTCATGATTCGATTCATGATTCATGATTCGATTCATGATTCATGATTCAATTCATGATTCATGATTCATGATTCAATTCATGATTTATGATCCATGATTCAATTTATGATTTGTGATTCATGATTTAATTCATGATTCATGATTCATGATTCAAATCATGATTCGATTTATGATTCATGATTTATGATTCAATTCAAGATTCATGATTCACAATTCAATTAATGATTCATGATTCAATTCATGATTCATGATTCAATTCATGATTCGATTCCTGATTAAAATCTTGATTCATGATTTAATTCATGATTCCATGATTCATGATTCAATTCATGATTTAATTCATGATTCAATTCATGATTCATGATTCATGATTCATGATTCAATTCATGATTCATGATTCAATTCATGATTCATGATTCATGATTCAATTCATGATTCATGATTCATGATTCAAAATCATGATTCATGATTCATGATTCAATTCATGATTCAATTCATGATTCATGATTCAATCATATTCAATTCATGATTCATGATTCGATTAATGATTTATGATTCAATTCAATGATTCATGATTCATAATTCATGATTTAATTCTTAATTCATGATTCGATTCATGATTCATGATTCATGATTTATGATTGTGATTCATGAATCATGATTCATGATTTAATTCATGATTCATGATTCATGATTCAATCATGATTCATGATTCAATTCATGATTCATGATTCAATTCATGATTAATGATTCAATGATTCAATTCATGATTCATGATTCATGATTCAATTCATGATTAATGATTCATGATTCAATTCATCATTCATGATTCATGATTCATGATTCATGATTCAATTCATGATTCATGATTCAATTCATGATTAATGATTCGATTCATGATTCATGATTCAATTCATGATTCATGATTCATGATTCATGATTCAATTCATGATTCAATTCATGATTCATGATTCATGATTCAATTCATGATTCATGATTCATGATTCAATTCATGATTCATGATTCATGATTCATGATTCATGATTCAATTCATGATTCATAATTCATGATTCATGATTCATGATTCAATTCATGATTCATAATTCATGATTCATGATTCATGATTCATGATTCATGATTCAATTCATGATTCATAATTCATGATTCATGATTTATGATTGAATTCATGATTCAATTTATGATTCATGATTTATGATTCATGATTCAATTAATGATTCATGATTCAATTCATAATTCATGATTCAATTCATGATTTGATTTATGATTCATGATTCATGATTCAATTCAAGATTCATGATTCATGATTCAATTCATGATTCATGATTCAATTCATGATTCATGATTCAATTCATGATTCAATTCATGATTCGATTAATGATTTATGATTCATTTCATGATTCAATTCATGATGCATGATTCGATTCATGATTCATGATTCATGATTCAATTCATGATTCATGATTCATGATTCAATTCATGATTAATGATTCATGATTCAATTCATGATTCATGATTCATGATTCATGATTCAATTCATGATTAATGATTTGATCATGATTCATGATTCAATCATGATTCATGATTCAATTCATGATTCATGATTTATGATTCATGATTCTATTCATGATTCATGATTCAATTCATGATTCAATTCATGATTCATGATTCAATTCATGATTCATGATTCATGATTCATGATTCAATTCATGATTCATGATTTATGATTGAATTCATGATTCATGATTCATGATTCATGATTCAATTCATGATTCATGATTCAATTAATGATTCATGATTCAATTCATGATTCATGATTCAATTCATGATTCATGATTCAATTCAGGATTCATGATTCAATTCATGATTACATGATTCATGATTGTGATTCATGAATCATGATTCATGATTCATGATTCAATTCATGATTCATGATTCAATTCATGATTCATGATTTATGATTCAATTCATGATTTATGATTCAATTCATGATTCATGGTTCATGATTCAATTCATGATTCATGATTCATGATTCATGATTCAATTCATGATTCATGATTCAATTCATGATTCCATGATTCATGATTCATGATTCATTCATGATTCATAATTCATCATTCATGATTCATGATTCAATTCATGATTCATGATTCATGATTCATGATTCATGAGTCAATTCATGTTTCAATTCATGATTCAATTCTTGATTCATGATTCAAGTTCATGATTAAATACATGATTCATGATACGATTCATGATTCATGATTCAATTCATGATTCATGATTCATAATTCATGATTTAATTCATGATTCATGAATTGATTCATGATTCATTTCATGATTCATGATTCATAATTCATGATTCGATTCATGATTCATGATTCATGATTCAATTCATGATTCATGATTCATGATTCAATTTATGATTCGTGATTCATGATTTATGATTCAATTCATGATTCATAATTCATTATTTATGACTCAATTCATGATTCATTATTCATTTCATGATTCATGATTCATGATTCGATTCATGATTCATGATTCATGATTCATGATTCATGATTCTATTAATGATTCATGAATTATGATTCATGATTCAATTAATGATTCATGATTTATGATTCAATTCATGATTCAATTCATGATTCATGATTCAATTCATGATTCGATTCATGATTCATGATTCGATTCATGATTCATGATTCAATTCATGATTCATGATTCAATTCATGATTTATGATCCATGATTCAATTTATGATTGTGATTCATGATTTAATTCATGATTCATGATTCATGATTCAATTCATGATTCGATTTATGATTCATGATTTATGATTCAATTCAAGATTCATGATTCACAATTCAATTAATGATTCATGATTCAATTCATGATTCATGATTCAATTCATGATTCGATTCCTGATTAAAATCTTGATTCATGATTCAATTCATGATTTAATTCATGATTCGATTAATGATTTATGATTCATTTCATGATTCAATTCATGATGCATGATTCGATTTCATGATTCATGATTCATGATTCAATTCATGATTCATGATTCAATTCATGATTCATGATTCATGATTCAATTCATGATTCATGATTCATGATTCAAATCATGATTCATGATTCATGATTCAATTCATGATTCAATTCATGATTCAATTCATGATTCATGATTCAATTCATGATTCAATTCATGATTCATGATTCGAATAATGATTTATGATTCAATTCATGATTAAATACATGATTCATGATTCAATTCATGATTCAATTCATGATTCATGATTCGATTCATGATTCATGATTCATTCATGATTCATGATTCATATTCATGATTTAATTCTTAATTCATGATTCTGATTCATGATTCATGATTCATGATTTATGATTGTGATTCATGAATCATGATTCATGATTTAATTCATGATTCATGATTCATGATTCAATTCATGATTCATGATTCAATTCATGATTCATGATTCAATTCATGATTAATGATTCATGATTCAATTCATGATTCATGATTCAATTCATGATTAATGATTCATGATTCAATTCATGATTCATGATTCATGATTCATGATTCATGATTCAATTCATGATTCATGATTCAATTCATGATTAATGATTCGATTCATGATTCATGATTCAAATCATGATTCATGATTCATGATTCATGATTCAATTCATGATTCAATTCATGATTCATGATTCATGATTCAATTCATGATTCATGATTCAATTCATGATTCATGATTCATGATTCATGATTCATGATTCAATTCATGATTCATAATTCATGATTCATGATTCATGATTCAATTCATGATTCATAATTCATGATTCATGATTCATGATTCATGATTCAATTCATGATTCTAATTCATGATTCATGATTTATGATTGAATTCATGATTCAATTTATGATTCATGATTCATGATTCATGATTCAATTAATGATTCATGATTCAATTCATGATTCATGATTCATGATTCAATTCATGATTTGATTTATGATTCATGATTCATGATTCAATTCAAGATTCATGATTCATGATTCAATTCATGATTCATGATTCAATTCATGATTCATGATTCAATTCATGATTCATGATTCAATTCATGATTCGATTCCTGATTAAATCTTGATTTATGATTTAATTCATGATTCATGATTCATGATTCAATTCATGATTCAATTCATGATTCGATTAATGATTTATGATTCATTTCATGATTCAATTCATGATGCATGATTCGATTCATGATTCATGATTCATGATTCAATTCATGATTCATGATTCATGATTCAATTCATGATTAATGAGTCATGATTCAATTCATGATTCATGATTCATGATTCATGATTCAATTCATGATTAATGATTTGATTCATGATTCATGATTCAATTCATGATTCATGATTCATGATTCAATTCATGATTCATGATTCATGATTTAATTCATGATTCATGATTTATGATTGAATTCATGATTCATGATTCATGATTCATGATTCAATTCATGATTCATGATTCAATTAATGATTCATGATTCAATTCATGATTCATGATTCAATTCATGATTCATGATTCAATTCATGATTCATGATTCATATGATTCATGATTGCGATTCATGAATCATGATTCATGATTCATGATTCAATTTCATGATTCATGATTCAATTCATGATTCATGATTCATGATTCAATTCATGATTTATGATTCAATTCATGATTCATGGATTCATGATTCAATTCATGATTCATGATTCATGATTCATGATTCAATTCATGATTCATGATTCAATTCATGATTCATGATTCATGATTCATGATTCAATTCATGATTCATAATTCATCATTTCATGATTCATGATCAATCTCAATTCATGATTCATGATTCATGATTCATGATTCAATTCATGTTTCAATTCATGATTCAATTCATGATTCATGATTCAATTACATGATTAAATTACATGATTCATGATACGATTCATGATTCATGATTCAATTCATGATTCATGATTCATAATTCATGATATTAATTCATGAATTCATGAATCTGAATTCATGATTCATTTCATGATTCATGATTCATAATTCATGATTCGATTCATGATTCATGATTCATGATTCAATTCATGATTCATGATTCATGATTCAATTTATGATTCGTGATTCATGATTTATGATTCAATTCATGATTCATAATTCATTATTTTATGACTCAATTCATGATTTCATTATTCATGTTTCATGATTCATTGATTCATGATTCGATTCATGATTCATGATTCATGATTCATGATTCATGATTCTATCATAATTCATGAATTATGATTCATGATTCAATTGATGATTCATGATTTATGATTCAATTCATGATTCAATTCATGATTCATGATTCAATTCATGATTCGATTCATGATTCATGATTCGATTCATGATTCATGATTCAATTCATGATTCATGATTCATGATTCAATTCATGATTTATGATTCATGATTCAATTTATGATTTGTGATTCATGATTCAATTCATGATTCATGATTCATGATTCAATTTATGATTCGATTTATGATTCATGATTTATGATTCAATTCAAGATTCATGATTCACAATTCAATTAATGATTCATGATTCAATTCATGATTCATGATTCAATTCATGATTCATGATTCAATTCATGATTCGATTCCTGATTAAAATCTTGATTCATGATTTAATTCATGATTCATGATTCATGATTCAATTCATGATTCAATTCATGATTCGATTAATGATTTATGATTCATTTCATGATTCAATTCATGATGCATGATTCGATTCATGATTCATGATTCATGATTCAATTCATGATTCATGATTCATGATTCATGATTCAATTCATGATTCATGATTCAATTCATGATTCATGATACATGATTCAATTCATGATTCATGATTCATGATTCAAATCATGATTCATGATTCATGATTCAATTCATGATTCAATTCATGATTCAATTCATGATTCATGATTCAATTCATGATTCAATTCATGATTCATGATTCGATTAATGATTTATGATTCAATTCATGATTAAATACATGATTCATGATTCAATTCATGATTCAATTCATGATTCATGATTCGATTAATGATTTATGATTCAATTCATGATTAAATACATGATTCATGATTCGATTCATGATTCATGATTCAATTCATGATTCATGATTTATAATTCATGATTTAATTCATGATTCATGATTCATGATTTATGATTGTGATTCATGAATCATGATTCATGATTTAATTCATGATTCATGATTCATGATTCAATTCATGATTCATGATTCAATTCATGATGAATGATTCATGATTCAATTCATGATTCATGATTCATGATTCAATTCATGATTAATGATTCATGATTCAATTCATGATTCATGATTCATGATTCATGATTCATGATTCAATTCATGTTTCAATTCATGATTCAATTCATGATTCATGATTCAATTCATGATTAAATACATGATTCATGATACGATTCATGATTCATGATTCAATTCATGATTCATGATTCATAATTCATGATTTAATTCATGATTCATGAATTGATTCATGATTCATTTCATGATTCATGATTCATAATTCATGATTCGATTCATGATTCATGATTCATGATTCAATTCATGATTCATGATTCATGATTCAATTTATGATTCGTGATTCATGATTTATGATTCAATTCATGATTCATAATTCATTATTTATGACTCAATTCATGATTCAATATTCATTTCATGATTCATGATTCATGATTCGATTCATGATTCATGATTCATGATTCATGATTCATGATTCTATTCATGATTCATGAATTATGATTCATGATTCAATTGATGATTCATGATTTATGATTCAATTCATGATTCAATTCATGATTCATGATTCAATTCATGATTCGATTCATGATTCATGATTCGATTCATGATTCATGATTCAATTCATGATTCATGATTCATGATTCAATTCATGATTTATGATTCATGATTCAATTTATGATTTGTGATTCATGATTCAATTCATGATTCATGATTCATGATTCAATTCATGATTCGATTTATGATTCATGATTTATGATTCAATTCAAGATTCATGATTCACAATTCAATTAATGATTCATGATTCAATTCATGATTCATGATTCAATTCATGATTCATGATTCAATTCATGATTCGATTCCTGATTAAAATCTTGATTCATGATTTAATTCATGATTCATGATTCATGATTCAATTCATGATTCAATTCATGATTCGATTAATGATTTATGATTCATTTCATGATTCAATTCATGATGCATGATTCGATTCATGATTCATGATTCAATTCATGATTCATGATTCATGATTCATGATTCAATTCATGATTCAATTCATGATTCATGATACATGATTCAATTCATGATTCATGATTCATGATTCAAATCATGATTCATGATTCATGATTCAATTCATGATTCAATTCATGATTCATGATTCGATTAATGATTTATGATTCAATTCATGATTAAATACATGATTCAATTCATGATTCAATTCATGATTCATGATTCGATTAATGATTTATGATTCAATTCATGATTAAATACATGATTCAATTCATGATTCAATTCATGATTCATGATTCGATTAATGATTTATGATTCAATTCATGATTAAATACATGATTCATGATTCGATTCATGATTCATGATTCAATTCATGATTCATGATTCATAATTCATGATTTAATTCATGATTCATGATTCATGATTTATGATTGTGATTAATGAATCATGATTCATGATTTAATTTCATGATTCATGATTCATGATTCAATTCATGATTCATGATTCATGATTCAATTCATGATTCATGATTCATGATTCAATTCATGATTAATGATTCATGATTCAATTCATGATTCATGATTCATGATTTATGATTCATGATTCAATTCATGATTCATGATTCAATTCATGATTAATGATTCGATTCATGATTCATGATTCAATTCATGATTCATGATTCATGATTCATGATTCAATTCATGATTCATGATTCATGATTCATGATTCATGATTCAATTCATGATTCAATTCATGAATTCATGATTCATGATTCAATTCATGATTCATGATTCATGATTCATGATTCAATTCATGATTCATGATTCATGATTCATTATTCAATTCATGATTCATAATTCATGATTCATGATTCATGATTCAATTCATGATTCATGATTTATGATTGAATTCATGATTCAATTTATGATTCATGATTCATGATTCATGATTCAATTCATGATTCATGATTCAATTCATGATTCATGATTCAATTCATGATTCATGATTCATGAGTCATGATTCATGATTCAAATCATGATTCATGATTCAATTCATGATTCATGATTCAATTCATGATACAATTCATGATTCATGATTCGATTTAATAATTTATGATTCAATTCATGATTAAATACATGATTCATGATTCATGATTCAATTCATGATTCATGATTCATAATTCATGATTTAATTTATGATTCATGATTCGATTCATGATTCATTTCATGATTCATGATTCATAATTCAATGATTCGATTCATGATTCATGATTCATGATTCAATTCATGATTCATGATTCATGATTCAATTTATGATTCGTGATTCATGATTCATGATTCAATTCATGATTCATAATTCATTATTTATGATTCAATTCATGATTCATTATTCATTTCATGATTCATGATTCATGATTCATGATTCATGATTCAGTTCATGATTCATGATTCAATTGATAATTCATGATTTTTGATTTGAATTCATGATTCAGTTCATGATTCAATGATTCAATTCATGATTCGATTCATGATTCGATTCATGATTCATGATTCATGATTCAATTCATAATTCATGATTCAATTCATGATTCAATTTATGATTCGTGATTCATGATTCAATTCATGATTCATCATTCATGATTCAATTCATGATTCGATTTATGATTCATGATTCATGATTCAATTCATGATTCATGATTTACAATTCAATTAATGATTCATGATTCAATTCATGATTCATGATTCAATTAATTATTCATGATTCATGATTCATGATTCATGATTCAATTCATGATTCATAATTCATGATTCATGATTCATGATTCAATTCATGATTCATGATTTATGATTGAATTCATGATTCAATTTATGATTCATGATTCATGATTCATGATTCAATTTATGATTCATGATTCAAATCATGATTCATGATTCAATTCATGATTCATGATTCAATTCATGATACAATTCATGATTCATGATTTGATTAATAATTTATGATTTCAATTCATGATTAAATACATGATTCATGATTCGATTCATGATTCATGATTCAATTCATGATTCATGATTCAATAATTCATGATTTAATTTATGATTCATGATTCGATTCATGATTCATTTCATGATTCATGATTCATAATTCATAGTTCGATTCATGATTCATGATTCATGATTCAATTCATGATTCATGATTCATGATTCAATTTATGATTCGTGATTCATGATTCATGATTCAATTCATGATTCATAATTCATTATTTATGATTCAATTCATGATTCATTATTCATTTCATGATTCATGAATTCATTGATTCATGATTCATGATTTAGTTCATGATTCATGATTCAATTGATAATTCATGATTTTTGATTGAATTCATGATTTCAGTTCATGATTCATGATTCAATTCATGATTCGATTCATGATTTCAATTCATGATTCATGATTCATGATTCAATTCATAATTCATGATTCAATTCATGATTCAATTTATGAATCGTGATTCATGATTCAATTCATGATTCATCATTCATGATTCAATTCATGATTCGATTTATGATTCATGATTCATGATTCAATTCATGATTCATGATTTACAATTCAATTAATGATTCATGATTCAATTCATGATTCATGATTCAATTCATGATTCATGATTCATGATTCATGATTCATGATTCAATTCATGATTCATAATTCATGATTCATGATTCATGATTCAATTCATGATTCATGATTTATGATTGAATTCATGATTCAATTTATGATTCATGATTCATGATTCATGATTCAATTCATGATTCATGATTCAATTCATGATTCATGATTCAATCCAAGGTTCATGATTCATGATTCATGATTCATGATTCAAATCATGATTCATGATTCAATTCATGATTCATGATTCAATTCATGATACAATTCATGATTCTTGATTTGATTAATAATTTATGATTCAATTCATGATTAAATACATGATTCATGATTCGATTCATGATTCATGATTCAATTCATGATTCATGATTCATAATTCATGATTTAATTTATGATTCATGATTCGATTCATGATTCATTTCATGATTCATGATTCATAATTCATAGTTTGTTTCATGATTCATGATTCATGATTCAATTCATGATTCATGATTCATGATTCATGATTCATGATTCAATTCATGATTCATAATTCATTATTTATGATTCAATTCATGATTCATTATTCATTTCATGATTCATGATTCATGATTCAGTTCATGATTCATGATTCAATTGATAATTCATGATTTTTGATTTAATTCATGATTCAGTTCATGATTCATGATTCAATTCATGATTCGATTCATGATTCGATTCATGATTCATGATTCATGATTCAATTCATAATTCATGATTCAATTCATGATTCAATTTATGATTCGTGATTCATGATTCAATTCATGATTCATGATTCATGATTCAATTCATGATTCGATTTATGATTCATGATTCATGATTCAATTCATGATTCATGATTTACAATTCAATTAATGAATTCATGATTCAATTCATGATTCATGATTCAATTCATGATTTGATTCCTGATTAAAATCTTGATTCATGATTTAATTCATGATTCATGATTCATGATTCAATTCATGATTCAATTCATGATTTATGATTCATTTCATGATTAAATTCATGATTCATGATTCGATTCATGATTCATGATTCATGATTCAATTCATGATTCATGATTCATGATTCATGATTCAATTCATGATTCATGATTTCAATTCATGATTCATGATTCATGATTCAATTCATGATTCAATTCATGATTCAATTCATGATTCATGATTCATGATTCAATTCATGATTCAATGATTCATGATTTCAATTCATGATTCATGATTCAATTCATGATTAATGATTCATGATTCAATTCATGATTCAATTCATGATTCATGATTCATGATTCAAATTCAAGATTCGTGATTCATGATTCAATTCATGATTAATGATTCATGATTCAATACATGATTCAATTCATGATTCATGATTCATGATTCATGATTCATGATTCAATTCATGATTCATGATTCAATTCATGATTAATGATTCGATTTATGATTCATGATTCAATTCATGATTCATGATTCATGATTCAATTCATGATTTATGATTCATGATTTATGATTCAATTCTTGATTCATGATTCAATTCATGATTCATGATTCATGATTCAATTCATGATTCATGATTTATGATTCATGATTCAATTCATGATTCATGATTCATGATTCATGATTCAATTCATGATTCATGATTTATGATTGAATTCATGATTCAATTTATGATTCATGATTCATGATTCATGATTCAATTCATGATTCATGATTCAATTCATGATTCATGATTCAATTCATGATTCATGATTCATGATTCATGATTCATGATTCATGATTCATGATTCAAATCATGATTCATGATTCAATTCATGATTCATGATTCAATTCATGATACAATTCATGATTCATGATTCGATTAATAATTTATGATTCAATTCGTGATTAAATACATGATTCATGATTCATGATTCAATTCATGATTCATGATTCATAATTCATGATTTAATTTATGATTCATGATTCGATTCATGATTCATTTTCATGATTCATGATTCATAATTCATAGTTCGATTTCATGATTCATGATTCATGATTCAATTCATGATTCATGATTCATGATTCAATTTATGATTTGTGATTCATGATTCATGATTCAATTCATGATTCATAATTCATTATTTATGATTCAATTCATGATTCATTATTCATTTCATGATTCATGATTCATGATTCATGATTCAGTTCATGATTCATGATTCAATTGATAATTCATGATTTTTGATTGAATTCATGATTCAGTTCATGATTCATGATTCAATTCATGATTCGATTCATGATTCGATTCATGATTCATGATTCATGATTCAATTCATAATTCATGATTCAATTCATGATTCAATTTTATGATTCGTGATTCATGATTCAATTCATGATTCATCATTCATGATTCAATTCATGATTCGATTTATGATTCATGATTCATGATTCAATTCATGATTCATGATTTACAATTCAATTAATGATTCATGATTCAATTCATGATTCATGATTCAATTCATGATTCATGATTCATGATTCATGATTCATGATTCATGATTCAATTCATGATTCATAATTCATGATTCATGATTCATGATTCAATTCATGATTCATGATTTATGATTGAATTCATGATTCAATTTATGATTCATGATTCATGATTCATGATTCAATTCATGATTCATGATTCAATTCATGATTCATGATTCAATTCAAGATTCATGATTCATGATTCATGATTCATGATTCAAATCATGATTCATGATTCAATTCATGATTCATGATTCAATTCATGATACAATTCATGATTCATGATTTGATTAATAATTTATGATTCAATTCATGATTAAATACATGATTCATGATTCGATTCATGATTCATGATTCAATTCATGATTCATGATTCATAATTCATGATTTAATTTATGATTCATGATTCGATTCATGATTTATTTCATGATTCATGATTCATATTCATAGTTCGATTCATGATTCATGATTCATGATTCAATTCATGATTCATGATTCATGATTCAATTTATGATTCGTGATTCATGATTCATGATTCAATTCATGATTCATAATTCATTATTTATGATTCAGTTCATGATTCATGATTCAATTGATAATTCATGATTTTTGATTTAATTCATGATTCAGTTCATGATTCATGATTCAATTCATGATTCGATTCATGATTCGATTCAAGATTCATGATTCATGATTCAATTCATAATTCATGATTCAATTCATGATTCAATTTATGATTCGTGATTCATGATTCAATTCATGATTCATGATTCATGATTCAATTCATGATTCGATTTATGATTCATGATTCATGATTCAATTCATGATTCATGATTTACAATTCAATTAATGATTCATGATTCAATTCATGATTCATGATTCAATTCATGATTTGATTCCTGATTAAAATCTTGATTTCATGATTTAATTCATGATTCATGATTCATGATTCATGATTCAATTCATGATTCATTTCATGATTTATGATTCATTTTCATGATTTCAATTCATGATTCATGATTCGATTCATGATTCATGATTCATGATTCATTCATGATTCATGATATTCATGATTCATGATTCAATTCATGATTCATGATCAATTCATGATTCATGATTCATGATTCAATTCATGATTCATGATTCATGATTCATGATTCAAATCATGATTCATGATTCATGATTCAATTCATGATTCAATTCATGATTTAATTCATGATTCATGATTCATGATTCAATTCATGATTCATGATTCATGATTCAATTCATGATTCATGATTTCAATTCATGATTAATGATTCATGATTCAATTCATGATTCAATTCATGATTCATGATTCATGATTCATGATTCAATTCAAGATTCGTGATTCATGATTCAATTCATGATTAATGATTCATGATTCAATACATGATTCAATTCATGATTCATGATTCAATTCATGATTAATGATTCGATTTATGATTCATGATTCAATTCATGATTCATGATTCATGATTCATGATTTATGATTCATGATTTATGATTCAATTCTTGATTCATGATTCAATTCATGATTCATGATTCATGATTCAATTCATGATTCATGATTCATGATTCATGATTCAATCATGATTCATGATTCATGATTCATGATTCAATTCATGATTCATGATTTTATGATTGAATTCATGATTCAATTTATGATTCATGATTCATGATTCATGATTCAATTCATGATTCATGATTCAATTCATGATTCATGATTCAATTCATGATTCATGATTCATGATTCATGATTCATGATTCAAAATCATGATTCATGATTCAATTCATGATTCATGATTCAATTCATGATACAATTCATGATTCATGATTCGATTAATAATTTATGATTCAATTCATGATTAAATACATGATTCATGATTCATGATTCAATTCATGATTCATGATTCATAATTCATGATTTAATTTATGATTCATGATTCGATTCATGATTCATTTCATGATTCATGATTCATAATTCATAGTTCGATTCATGATTCATGATTCATGATTCAATTCATGATTCATGATTCTTGATTCAATTTATGATTCGTGATTCAATTCATGATTCATAATTCATTATTTATGATTCAATTCATGATTCATTATTCATTTCATGATTCATGATTCATGATTCATGATTCATGATTCATGATTCAGTTCATGATTCATGATTCAATTGATAATTCATGATTTTTGATTGAATTCATGATTCAGTTCATGATTCATGATTCAATTCATGATTCGATTCATGATTCGATTCATGATTCATGATTCATGATTCAATTCATAATTCATGATTCAATTCATGATTCAATTTATGATTCGTGATTCATGATTCAATTCATGATTTATCATTCATGATATTCATTCATGATTCGATTTATGATTCATGATTCATGATTCAATTCATGATTCATGATTTACAATTCAATTAATGATTCATGATTCAATTCATGATTCATGATTCAATTCATGATTCATGATTCATGATTCATGATTCAATTCATGATTCATAATTCATGATTCATGATTCATGATTCAATTCATGATTCATGATTTTATGATTGAATTCATGATTCAATTTATGATTCATGATTCATGATTCATGATTCAATTCATGATTCATGATTCAATTCATGATTCATGATTCATGATTCAATTCATGATTCATGATTCGATTAATGATTTATGATTCATTCATGATTCAATTCATGATTCATGATTCGATTCATGATTCATGATTCATGATTCAATTCATGATTCATGATTCATGATTCAATTCATGATTCATGATTCATGATTCAATTTATGATTCATGATTCATGATTCATGATTCAAATCATGATTCATGATTCATGATTCAATTCATGATTCAATTCATGATTCATGATTCAATTCATGATTCATGATTCAATTCATGATTAATGAATTCATGATTCAAGATTCAAGTGATTCATG
>NW_027446802.1:0-44250 GCF_038048845.1 Mixophyes fleayi | reverse complement strand
TTCATGTAAAAAAATAAATAAATTTTTGTTTCATTCAACAATAACTATCTGGACAGAATTTTTAAAACTCCCTTTTAATAAAGTCGGCTTGTAAAGAAGTTTTGTCTTTAGATAGTACACTGGATGGCTCCATTAAAATATATTATGTGTGAGTTCATTTTATTCATCCTTACCCAAAAGTATTTAACATTTTTAAATAAAGTTTACTTACAAATTTGCAGAACAGCGATGGGAACTATTTTCACCCATAGTTTTGTAAACCTTTCTGAGGTTAGTTGGGAGAATAAAGACTTTTACAATAATAATCCCTTTAATGGGGACATCCAACTGTACAAAATATACATAGAGAATGTTTATTAAATTTTGAGCACTGCCTTCCTAAAATTTCAGTATATATTCCAGGTGAGACGGGCGGCTTCCTGCTCTTGCATATTACTCTCATTCTAAATTGATAGTGAGTGCTGGTTATTAAATGATAAAAGTTTATAAACAAATGATAATGAGCATGGAAAACAATTACAAAGGATTGGCTTTACAGATGATCCACACACACTAAGCTTGCGTTTCTGCTGACCTACCAGCAGGGGGCTTCAGAGAGTTTTCACGTCCTTCTAAACAAAGGTAATAACAGAGGTCACAATTACCCACCCTGATGGAAAAATTAATTTAATTAGCCAAGAAACAAGGACCTCTTTCTATGGGATGGGAAACTCATTCATACTAAAATTAGTAACGTTTATTCTAACAAAGTAAATCAGTAGCATGTGAACCAGACAATATTGTTATAAAGCAATCATTTGAATTCTCACTCCTCTGTTCTTGCCCCTATATAACCCAGGGCGTTCTGTCTTTGCCTGGTGGAAACTTGAATATGTAACAACTACAACTTCAGTCACTCAGCCTTTGCAATGTTTTTTTTTTTTTAAAACCTTTTGACACTTTTACACCACATGCTCTGTTAATTTTATGTCTCCCATATTGATCAACATACCATCCATTGACATTGCATATCACGTCCTTTTCACTAGACGTGACATGCAATTAGTATTCAAACACCATATTGTCTTTACATTTGCTAGAGAATATTTGTATGTATGATCAATTCCACTCCCTGCCCCCAAATATTGTATTTAGAAAATACTCTTTCCAGAATCTTTTTGCATTACTTCACTGTCACCAACAATAAATAAACTTACTCAACACAATTTCTAAAGTGGCTGCTGGGAATATTGCAGTTTACAAATGCAAAAAAAGCAAAGTGTCAGATAGACTAGACTTATTATCTTGATCTTAACATATGAAAAAAGATAGATGACAATGCGAAATAAAAAACTAAAATGGCTTTATCTCTCTCACCAGATAAAATAATTGGATTTGCAGCAATCCCAGAGGAGAAGAGGACAGAGCTGGTGGCTGTTGACCAGCGTCTTAATATATTCCACTCCAGATTCCATAAACTGAATCCGGCAATGGTTGAGGTGTTTGGAGAATAATTGGCTGAGATTCTGTGCCATAAGTACATTGGACACTGGTACCCGGAAAAGCCAGTGAAGATCACTGAGAGAAAAAGATTGAAATTTCCACTGGATAAAAAAAAAAAAAGACTATATGAGTGGTAATATTTTCAAATGGAAAACCCATATGTATCAGAAATGGGGGGCATGAAAGATCATTGAACTATATGACTCCTCGGAGCTGGAATCATCCGATAATGACAATGAGAGTGGGACTCTGCCCAACAATGGGAGAAAACATTTTAGAAGCACTAAGAATTTTTAGGGGAGAATCTAAGACCCCTAGGAGACGTTGGTATGGGCTCAAACCTAGCAATGGTTGAGGTGTTTGGAAAATAATTGGCTGAGATTCTGTGCCATAAGTACATTGGACACTGGTACCCGGAGAAGCCAATGAAGATCATTGAGAGAAAAAGATTGAAATTACCATTAACAACCTTCATGGCTGAAGTCTCAGCTATTGTCAAACACTCGTGAGTGATTCTTGCAGTTCCTACTTGTAAGAAGATGGAATCAAGGATTCTGCGAATTATGCAGATCATTCTTTCCCAGGTCCCTCCCATATGAGAAGAATGAGGTGGGTTGAAGATCCATGCACAACCCTGTTCTCTAAGGTATCTCTGCACACCTTTTGTGTCAATGTTCGAGCAAATTTGTAGTTCTTTGGCAGCTCCAACGAAGTTAGTGCCTCTGTCGGAGCGGATGTGTTTTATAGGACCACGGATGGAAATCAAACGTCTAAGAGCATTAATGAAGCTTGAAGTGTCCATTGATTCTATGACTTCAATATGAACAGCTCTGATAGCCATACAGGTGAATACAACTGCCCAGCACTTACAAGAGGGTCAAATGTAAGCAGTATGTCGGGTGATGACAGTCCAGTGACCAAATACATCAAGTCCAACGTTAGAAAAAGGAGGTTCTGTACCAAGCCTGTCTGCTGGAAGATTGGCCATTTTCTGAGTTTGAGAAGTACCACAAAGTCTGCAACAAGTGATACATTTGAAGTTTATGTTACTTACATGTTGTTTTGCTCCAATTATCCAGAACCCAGCTGATCATAGAGCCCCTTCGGTAAATAATCGTCCCTGATGTTTGGCTTCATTGTGATAGTGTTGCACAATTAAAGAAGTAACGTGGTGACTTCCAGGAATGATTAATAGATGTTTCTCATTGGATTCTAAGTTCGCTTCTTCAAGGCGACCTCCCACTCTCAGCAAATTATGCTTGTCGAGGAATGGATCTAGCTTCTTCAGGACACTGTCTCTAATAGGTTTTCCACTGGTAATACAATCAATCTCTCTAGTATAGGCTTGACGTTGCACAACACGGATAATGAGGTTCTTGGATTGTTGTGTCTCTGTTACTATGTAAGTATTTTGACAGTGATGCCAATCCATTTGCATTTACAGGTGTGGCATTTTTAAATGACCGAGTAATGTGGGTTAGGCAAGTAAAAGCTCTGACAAGTGATTTCCAAGTTGAGAACCTTTGAAATCTGTGAGGCTCCAATTGACAATCTGAAATTGTGGTATGGATTGTAGTCACTTGTGTACGGATTTCAGCATCTGAGTCTGCGTCTACTAACTCAAATGTGTGGCTTTCTGGATTGTTCCAATCTGTTTTGTACAAGAAGTCAGGTCCTGTGAGCCATGAAGTGTCTTTAAGAAGATTGGCTGTGACAGCTCTTGTAGCTTGGTCAGCAGCATTGTGAACAGTAGATACATAGTGCCACTGTTTTGGATTGGTAGATATCCTAATCCGTAACACTTGATTGGTGACATAAACATGAAATCGTCTGGTCTCATTGTTAATGTAGCTTAACACTACTTTACTGTCTGTGTAGAATTCTGCTCCTGCAAGCTCAATAGGCAACTCAGATGCGATGAGTTCAGCTAACTCAACAGCTAGTACTGCAGCACAAAGTTCCAGTCTGGGTACGGTGTGCTCTGGTTGTGGTGCTAACTTTGCTTTGCCCATAACAAACACGATATGACATTGTCCTTTTATGTCCACAGTTTTAAGATATGTAACAGCTGCTATTGCTTTAACTGAAGCATCAGAGAATACACACAGTCTCTGGTTCTGTACCTCTGTAGAAGGCACAGGAGCATATGGACGTGAAATATAAAGGTTAGTTAAGGCAGATAGGGAGTTCTTCCACTCTTCCCACTGATCCTTTTTCTGTGTAGGCAGTGGGGCCTCCCAGTCAGATGACTCGCAGGTTAGGTCCCTGAGCAGGGTTTTACCTTGGATAGTGACAGGAGCTGCAAATCCTAAGGGGTCATACAAGCTGTTTATAGAAGACAAGACACCTCTGCGAGTGAAGGGCTTTTCTTCATTGTTCACTTGGAAGGTGAAGGAATCAGATTTTAAGTCCCATAACAGCCCAAGGCTACGTTGAGCTGGTGGAGAATCAGTCATTAAATCTAAATCCTTTAAATCACTAGTATGGTCTTGAGAAGGAAAAGCTTCCATCATTCCTCTGCTGTTAGAAGCTATTTTGTGAAGCCTGAGGTTTGAGCAGAGAAGCATTTCCTGAGCTCTTTTGAGGAGGCTGACCGCAGTCTCATCTGTTGGTAAAGATTTTAAACAATCATCCACGAGAAGTCCTTTTCTACGAGCGGTCTAACATCTGAACCATACTCTTGCTCACCCTCATGAGCTGAATGTCTGAGTCCATAGATGGCAACTGCAGGAGAAGGGCTGTTACCAAAGATGTGTACCCTCATGCGGTACTCTGCAATGTCTTTAGAAGGGTCATTGTCTCTGAACCAAAGGAATCGTAAGAACTTCCTGTCTTTTTCTCCTACGTGGAAACAATGGAACATTTGTTGAATATCAGCAGTGAAGGCGATAGCGTCCTTTCGGAAGCGCATAAGTACTCCGAGAAGTTTGTTGTTAAGATCTGGTCCTGTCACAGAACATCATTTAATGAGATGCCTTCAAACTTGGCACTGGAATCAAACACAACTCTGACCTGACCTGGTTTCTTGGGGTGATAGACTCCAAACATAGGTAGGTACCAGCATTCCTCTGTATCTTTGAGAATGGCCATGTTGAGATAGCTCCCATCCTCAAATATTTTGTCCATGAAAGAAAAGGAGTGATATTTCATCTCTGGTTTCCTGTGAAAGTTACGTTTAAGTGAAGAGAATCGTTTAAGTACTTGTTCTCTGTTTTTAGGTAGGCGAGGTATGTGGGTTATAAAGGGTAGAGGTGCAAACCAGCTGTTTGCCTCATCTTTGACTAGTCCGTTCTGCATTATTTCTAAGAATTGATTGTCCTCAATGGACATTGCTACCTGATCATCCTTCTGTGTTCTTTGGAAGACTGTGCAGCCTAGATGATCTTGGTAGTTCTCACAGACGTGATTGTTACTGGAGGAGTCTATGACAGGACAATGTGGCAATTCCTTTATGAGAAAGCGATTGTGACATGGTCGAAAAATAGAAGGACGTCCATTTTCCAAGGTATGGGCAAGAATGCTGTTAACAGAAGATGGTCTGTGTACATTTCCCAAACATACATCTCCTATTATGACCCATCCTAGATCTAGTCGTTAAGCATAAGGTGCATTGTATGGACCGTTAATCTGGCTTCCGACTTTGTGGACCCCTAAGATATCTCTCCCTATAAGTAGAATTATCTGGGCTTGAGGGTCCAGTTCTGGTAACAGGTGTGCTATATGTTTCAAGTGTGCATGATGAATAGCTGCATCTGGTGTAGGAATTTCAGACCTGTTATCTGGGATCTGGTTGCACTCAGTGATAGTTGATAAGGGAAGACAAGTCTTTCTGTCCATGGACTCGACTTGATAGCCAGTAGCTCTCCTCCCTGTTGTCTCAAAACTCCCTGCGCAAGTCTTTAAGGAGTAAGGAGTGTTGGGCCTTTAATACTAAAGATTTCAAAGAAGGTTGATCTGGCTAGAGACTTGTTACTTTGAAATCTAGGATTTTATAAAGTTTGACAGCTTTGTCTGGCTGGCCTTTGGGGTAGACTCTTACTAAACAGATTTTGGAACAATATCTGCCGCTTATGGCTTCTTTGCAGACTTCAGTACATTGTGAAGTAATCTCTGGTGTGACTGTAGTAGTGTTCCTTTTCTCTCCACTGTGCTCCCCACCATGCTCGGTATCACTGTGACTGTGTAATAAAAGTCCATGGGGGAGGCCCAGGGTGTAGAGCTGTGTTTTGATCTGTGCAATTGACACTGACCTTACAGTCCTTGGCGAAGTGGGATGTTGAAGAGTAGCACTTGTAGCAGATGTCGTTTTCTCGAAGGAAGGCTTTGCGGTTCTCCAGGAACTTCTCTCTGAAGGTTCTGCATTTCAGGAGAGGATGTGGTCTCCGATGTAGAGGACACTGTTTGCTAGGATTCTTGTCTTTAGTCTCTTGACTGATATATCTGGAAGACCTGTGGAAAGAATCTGGAGGATACACATTTGTCTTGTGAACTGCAACTGACGTTTTGCGTGGGCTAGGTATCATTGGGGTAGCACCTGATAGGGTAAAGGCAAAACTAGGATCGTTCCTGACCTTAGCTAACTGGTGTACAAAGTCCACGAAAACAGAGAATGGGGGAAATGGCACATTGCTCCGCTGTTTGGGTCACCCATGGCTCCAAATACACTGTTCCTGCAGATTGTAAGGTAGCTTTTGAACTATGGGGTTAATGCCTCTGGCTGTGTCAAGGTAGGCAAGTCCCGGTAAGTCTCCTTCAGACTTGGCTACTTGAAGCTCCATTAATAAGTCACTCAGTTCTCCAAGTCTCTGGTAGCCCTTGTTAAGTAATCTAGGGAAATCATCAATTCTTTTGAATAGTGCACCTTCTATTGCTTCTGGTGAGCCAAAACATTCATCAAGCCTATCCCAGATAATTTTAAGGCCAGATTCTGGGTAGTTTATATTAATTGCTCTGATCCTTTTAGCATGTGCAACAGACTCATTTCCAAGCCATTTAATTAAGAGGTCTATCTCCTCATTATATGAAAGGCCTAAGCCTCTGATTGCATTTAGGAAGGAGGATTGCCAAGCTCTGAAGCTCTCAGGACGATCATTAAACTTTGAAAGTCCTTGTGTTACTAGCTCTCGTCGTGCAAGGAACTTGGCAAAGTCTAGTGTGTCCTGTTTGGCTCTAGGATGTGCTGTCGGTGTATGAACATAGTGAGCAAGTGGTTTGTGGTCATACCTGCTAGGATTGTCTGTTTCCAGCCGGCTTGTGTCATACCACTGCCTTTGTTGTAGTTTACAGACTCAAACTTTTGGCGTGGGGGAGGAATGTCCCTCATGGTTTCACCTTGTGTAGAATTCTCTTGCTTGTAAATTTGTGGTTTGTTGTTGACATGTGGTTGCACTGCACAGCGTGTTAGACTTTTTTCACTGATAAAGTCTGTTTGCATACCTTGTGCTTCTGGGGGGTTACTACTCATTTTGGAGACTTAATGGACATATTCTGATGTGCGTTGCAGTAGATTGTTAGGAACTCCCAAGCCAGTACAGTGAAACTCGGGGACTACTCTGAAGGCCCGGTGTTCGCTGGAGCCCCTAGTGGTGGGGACAGACTTGGCTGCGGGCCGACCGAGGGTCGAGTAACGTGTACTGACTTAAAGGAGCACCCAGGAGTGGAGTGATTGGCGGGCTGTAGTGAAGAAGGAATCCAAGGTCAAAGGTCACTAGCACAGGTACAAAATCCAGGGACAAGCGAAGGGTCAGACACACAGGCAAAGAAGCAAAATCCGGAATCCAGGCAAAAAAGTCAGGGTTAGAAGCGAGGGTTCAAAGGTCCAGGAACAAGCAAAGGTCAAAACACGGGTAGTCAATCCAAGGTAGCAATAACCAACAGAGAGAACAAGCAGGCAGCAGAACTGAGGACAGAATGCTATAACCGGCAGTGAGGCTGCAGACCTCACTGCCTTAAATACCAGTAGCAGCCAATCAGAGCTTAGCTCTGATATCACATGGGCAGGCTCAAACCTACAACATTAATCAGCCCACAGGCTTGTGGGCGCTTCTGCGCATGCGCCCGGCTGTCCCCGGCTGCCGGGACGCAGCGCCACTGTAGTTAGTGTCCGACCGTTGCCCTGGCAACGGCCGGGTGAAGGCAGGAAGTGACGTCCCGGTCGCCATAGTGACGACCGGGACGCCTACAGGAACCAGGTGAGAGTCGCGGCGGTGCCCGCGGCCGCCGCGACTGCTAACATAGATCTTGTGATCCAAGCTCTGAGTCAAGTACATTGATGGTGCCATTTATATCAGGGCGATCTGCAGTCTCCAAGAAGTCTACTTCAGCAATGGCAGCTGCGGCTTCCTTTTCTGCAGCAAGCTTTTCCATAATTGCTTCTAAGCATAATTTCTGTACTGTCATTTCTGCCTCCTGACGTGATTTCTCTATTTTCAATTGCATTTCTTGCTCTGCAAAGTTGGAGCGTACTTTCGCGGCTACAGCTTTTGCGCGGGCAATGATGGCTGCGTTGGTGACAGATGAAGATTTTGAGGAACCACAGGTTTGAGACCGTGCTTTGTATGAAGATGTTGTTTTCTGTGACATGATGTTGAGAGGTAGGTGTTCACCTGTATATTGCAGTATACAGGTAACTGCGTTTAGAGTGCTAGTTTCTGGGAAGTCAGGGTGTTGGTTCCTTTAAGGAGGTGCTTGACTATGCAGGGACTGCTTTATTGCAGAATCATGATGGCTGCACTGACAATTTGTAGGTTTTCTGTGAAGTCAAATGGCTGTACTCCTATTGCTGAGTGGCCACTGTGTTGCAGACTGTGTAGAAACTGCTGAGTTGTCATATGCAGATAACTGATTTGGCAATGTAGCAGGTCTGTTAATCCGAAAATATGTGTCCCACCTACCGACAGCCAATGTTTTACTGTTCTGTCTTCACTGTAATCTTCTCTTTAGCCTGAATATATTCAGACAGACAGCATAACCACTCCAACTTCAATGTTGTTTATTCAAGTAGTTAAGAATGTTATAATTCAAGTGGTAAAACTGTAATACAAAAATGAGGAATACATTTACAACATGAACAAATGTATTGTAATGTAAACATGAAAAACACATGGCAAAAGTGCATAACTAGGGAGCAATCTTACCATTGATACTGTGCTAAGGGGAGAGATACATGCTAAGAAGCAAGAGGTGCAGTATAATATCTAAAATGGAGACCTGTGGTTACCCATGGTGCATTGTAAACTAAACTACAGAGGCTCTGAGAGTTCAATTTAAGTTAATACCAGGCTGTCCACTAGGTAGAGTTTACACAGAATACATACATATGTAAATACATAACTGCTGAAGGCATAACAGTGGGACTCTGCCCAACAATGGGAGAGCACATTTTAGAAGCAAGAGGAATATTTAGGGGAGAATCGAAGACCCATAGGAGAGGATGGCAAGGGCTCAAACCTACCAGGAGAGGGAAAAAGAAACTTACGAGACAGGAACTCAAGAACATGGAAAGATCATCAGATCAACAGAAGAGAACAGAGAGGCAGATGATTCACAGTCAAACACTGCAGATAATTTGTCTGAAAGACAATTATCGGATGTTCATGTTAATTTGTTAAGTCTGGACTTGTCCTTTTCCCCTTCTGCAAGTTTTAACCGATTTACCTGGGAGAAAGATTTATATCTCTTTATTAGAAAGTTGAGGATAACAATGATACAGGGCAAAAAAAATATTAACAAATAAGGAAACTCCAGCTTTGGTTGAGGAAGATGCACAGATATTGGAAATATTAGAAAAGTTAATGGAAAAACAAACAGCGGAAGAAATGGATGTATCCCAAATGATGGTCTGGTGATTGAGGAGACATCGTTTTGTTCCATTTGCAAGAAAAAGTCCTTTTTTTTTTTTTCTGTGGTCCACATATGTCCTCAAATTAAAGTCTTCGAAAGTATGATATCGAAAGATTTGGACAAATTGAAGCAGAAAAAAAATGGAAGTTTAAGAACAATAATCTTACCAGAGGGGGTCAGGCTTCTTTTAGAGACTTTAGTAATATCTTTATCCTTTTCATATATTAGTTTTAAATGATTGTTATTACTGTTAAAAATTTGGATAAAGATATTACTAGACATTAATATATAAAAAAACACAGGATGGTAAATTGGTCACGGATTTATATAGAAAGTAAACAGCAACCAACAGCATATTGCATTGCAATATCTCCCACTTCCCACCGGCTATTAATAATATACCCCGAAATGGGTATTTCACAGACTAAAGTGTAACGTTTCAGACCCATCTGACTATTGCATGAAAGCAGATGAACTAAAGATGAGACTTTAATGGGGATATAGCAGGAGATCTATCAAAAAGGCTTCTAACTTTGTGAATTTGAAAAATCGAGATGAACTCATATATTCTACCAAAACACAAACGAAGGATAAGATTGGTTTTGTGGCTGACTTTGGTCAAGAATGGAAAGAGATTAAGTCCATTGTTTAACAGAATTGGCCTATACTTTAGCCAATCCCTCATCGGATAAAAGTTCTAGATAACCGAGTTAACTTTAGTTGGAGATGCTCAGCAAATTTAGGAGACCAGTTAGTTAAGAGTCACTTTGCCACCAAGAGGAGAACATTCCCAGTTCAAGGGTCACATAAGTGTGGCTCTTGTAAAGCCTGTACATTTATGGTAAAAACCACGGATTTGGTAGACAGATATGGACAGACACATGTTATTCACCAATCGCTAAACACTAAAGGAACAATTTACGGACTTAGATGTCCATGTAACAAAACATACGTGGGAATGACTAGTAGAGTGCTTAAACAGCGAATTCTGGAACATGCAGTGACAATTAGGAACGCACAACAGGATATACTCAAATTTAAACCATTATCAGTGGCACTCCATTTTCTGCAAAAACACGATGGTGACCCTAAACACTTGATGGCCTTTGGAATAGAAACAATTAAGACGGAGATAAGAGGTGGCAATATCACTAAAGAACTTTTAAAATGAGAGAGTCACCCAAATTCGGGTCTGTCCCACCAGATTCATTACAGTTGGCAGACTGTCCTGCTCTCTCCTACCTGTTCTTGTCACTGTCACCACTCATAGCTGCTGGTTACTTTAGCTCATTTGCTGGTTTTCTGGATCCTGGAATATCGGAGGCCCTATTTGGAAAAAAATGTGTTCATAAAATTTAGAAAATTTAGAAAACACCAACCAGTCCCAGTGTTAAATCAATAGCACCCACATTTTATAATTAGGCCTCCCTCCAGCCCCAACATTAAAATAATATTCACATTTGCTAAATAGATTTATTTCCCTCCAACCAACCCTGACATTTGATAACAAACACATTTAATATATAACCTAATTCCCTCCATCCAAACAGCACCAGCAATAAATTAAATTGCTCCCCACCACCTCAAAAACAAAATAGCACCCATTAAATAACTAGTCCCCTCCTGCACTCCACCATTAAATAGCCTACCTGCCACACTAATTTAAGACCCCCCCCTTCCCTCACACATTATATTGACATGCTCTACACACTCACACACTATACTGACATTTCACACACACATTTTACTGACATGCTGCCCATCGCGCGCGTGCGCACACACACATTTTACTGACATGCTGCCCATCACATACTTTATTCATTCCCGTGCTGCTCCTCACACATGGTGCAGCACCCGTGATGTGGTGCATGTCCCATGTAACGCCAGGACTCAGAGTGATGAGTGAGAGGGGGGAAGAAGAAAAGGGGGAGAGAGGGGGAGAGAGGGGAAGAAAAGGGGGAGAGAGGGGAAGAAAAGGGGGAGAGAGGGGAAGAAAAGGGGAGAGAGGGGGAGAAAAATGGGAAAGAGGGAGAGAAAAGGGGGAGAGAGGGGGAGAGAGTGGGAGAGAGGGGGAGAGAGGGGGAGAGAGGGGGAGAGAGGGGGAGAGAGGGGGTGAGAGGGGGTGAGAGGGGGTGAGAGGGGGAGAGAGGGGGAGAGAGGGGGAGAGAGGGGGAGTCAGAGAGAGGGGAGCAGAGGGGAGGTGGGGAGTCAGAGAGAGGGGGGCAGAGGGGAGGTGGGGAGTCAGAGAGAGGGGGGCAGAGGGGAAGTGGGGAGTCAGAGAGAGGGGGGCAGTGGGGAGGTGGGGAGTCAGAGAGAGGGGGGGAGATGGGGAGTCAGAGAGAGGGGGGGAGTCAGGGAGTCAGAGAGAGGGGGGGAGAGGGGGAGTCAGAGAGAGGGGGGGAGAGGGGGAGTCAGAGAGAGGGGGGGAGAGGGGGAGTCGGGGAGAGGGGGAGTCAGAGAGAGGGGGGAGAGGGGAGGTGGGGAGTCAGAGAGAGGGGGGCAGAGGGCAGGTGGGGAGTCAGAGAGAGGGGGGCAGAGGGCAGGTGGGGAGTCAGAGAGAGGGGGCAGAGGGGAGGTGGGGAGTCAGAGAGAGGGGGGGAGAGGGGGAGTCAGAGAGAGGGGGGGAGAGGGGGAGAGGGGGAGTCAGAGAGAGGGGGGAGAGGGGGAGGTGGGGAGTCAGAGAGAGGGGGGAGAGGGGGAGGTGGGGAGTCAGAGAGAGGGGGGAGAGGAGAGGTGGGGAGTCAGAGAGAGGGGGGAGAGGGGAGGTGGTGAGTCAGAGAGAGGGGGGGAGAGGGGAGGTGGGGAGTCAAAGAGAGGGGGGAGGGGAGGTGGAGAGGTGGAGAGGAGGAGAGGAGGAGAGGGGGGAGGGGAGGGGGAGAGGAGGGGAGGGGGAGAGGAGGAGAGGAGGAGTGGGGGGAGGGGAGAAGAGGAGGAGAGGGGGGAGGGGAGGAGAGGAGGAGAGGGGGGAGGGGAGGAGAGGAGGAGAGGGGGGAGGGGAGGAGAGGAGGAGGGGGGAATTGGGGGATGTATCGGAAGATCCGCAGCCAATGATAGTAGGTGGCTGGTCCCGGAGGAGGGGCCAGTCACCAAACAATAGACTTGGGCCGATCATTGAATCGGCCCAAAATAGACTAATTCTGTCAAGCCCGGGGGGCATATGCCCCCCGACCCAGCCCTCCCCTGAACGAGAGTACTAGTTATTCTAGGTTTTATGAATAGTTTGTTCATTAATGGGGAAATAGTTTCATTATGAACCTATATATTTTGCATACTTTTAAATTTCATCCAGCTTTTGAGACATGAGAAGGTCCTGAGAAATCGATATTACAAATGAACTCTGATTACATGAAAGGAACATGGGTTTTTATCATCAGAGTATAATACTTACTCTTAAAGATTTCTCTATAAACTAATATAAGAGGGAAAATTGTTACATAATCTTAGGTAGACTATATTTGATCATATTTCTGGTGGCATTGAATAACTACTATTAACAATAAACATAAATAGAATAAAAATAATACTGCAATAAATCAATAAACTGATAAGGAGACTGATTACAGGAAAATTATTAGTAACAATAGGGGATGAGGATATATAGACATAATAGATAATAGGGTAAGAAGGTAATGGAAAACAAGAAGAGAGGGTAAGAAAGACATCAAGACAACAATGAAGAAAGAGGGAGAGAAAATTAGTACGTATTTTAATTAATATACAATAAATATTGTAATACACTAATAGTTCTAGCATAAATAGACTTCAATGAAAACAATTAACTTTTTTACAGATATATTGAATAGGGTTTCAGTTGGTGTATCAAATTGGGAAAGCTTGGCGTGTACCTTAACTGACGTCACAAGTTACCGACTATATATCAGACCAGTTTGCAAAAGATTCCCAATCCCTGAGGAAGCCTGGATAGGTAAAACGCGTTGGTGGTGAATGGGAGCTTACAAACAATAAGCAGACCACGTTTAAGCATTGTATGAACTGGTATGAATTAGAGACAAGTGTGGGCGAATCACTTACTGTTGACACTGGAAGTTGGAACTTATAATGTGTTGGTAGTAACCAGGCAGTGAGCACCACATGGAAGTAGTGGTTTCCTGAGCCTGAGACCATGAGAGGGCCGGCTAAGGACAAATTCGTCCAGGGAGAATTACTGCATTATAGAGCACAGCTTCTCTCTACACTACAACGTTTTATCTACTACAAATCAAGATTCATGTGAGTAATCACACAAGTGATATGTGCACATAGCCTTCAAAGGATTTAATTATAACACTGTTTTTAATTGAATATTATTTACCAGACCATTTTTCATTTTTGAATAAATACAGTCATTTTTTGCATAATCATCTAACTGACTCATTAGAAGTGTGAGAGGCAATGCCAGGGGTATTGTTATCACTTATATGTTTCACATTGCGGCGCTCCGCAATGGATGTCGGGCGGGCGTGATGACGTCACGCCCAACATGCACTGCGAGCGCAGCACGGAGGAGGAGACCAGGGAGGGAGCCGGATCGCCAGCTGAGAGCAAGGTAAGTATTTTCTTCTTCTTTTTTTCAGAAACTTTTTTTTTAGCTGCCTCTGACGGGCGCCTTGGGCTTCAGGGCCCCCGGGCACCTGCCCATCGTACCCTATGGAAGAGACGGCCCTGAATACTACCTTTGTGAGTATTCTTAATAGTTTCTTCACATCACTGTACAATTTATATTTTTTATTTTTAAAATCACTACCACTATTTCCTCTTAGATATCATATAAATTCAATCTTTCACTTTAATCACTAGCACTTCACTTGTTTGTAAAAATAAATATGAAGGATTTAATTCAACTTCTCATATTTTCCTATATTCTTATTAATTACTTTTTTATGTATTCCTCCCCTTCCACTAACCCTGTATTCATGTGTATTAACATGAATACCTTCTTTTTGTGCCCTCCCACGGTCAACCACCCAGTAATACTTAATTTTAACCAATCACTTCATCCTTTATATTTTATGCCACCATCAATTCTTTCAGATCATGAATATTTGTCATAACCAAGAATGTCTGAATAGGATATGAAGAGAAAGAGACAAATGATAGCGTAATTAAATTATTTATGAGTAAATATGAAACATACATTATTTCTTGCATTTGAAGATCATGAACATCCCCAAAATAACAAACCAACGTAACATCTTAATGGAAAAATTTTAAGAACCCAAAACAATTGGCTACTTACTATGTCAAACACTGAAAAATAACTTGATTGGTTGTAACTTAGATTCAAGGCATCTACGATGAGTGGACAGGTAATTCCCATGATTAAGTCGGTTACGCGAAACTTGCGTTTGGTCAACGTCTAATGACCTCACAGAGTTGGACACTGTAGAGAGCCGACGATCAGCGTCTTGAGCTACTAATATGCAATTTTGATAATATGCTCTTACGATACTAACTCAGATAGTGGAAGGGACAGGGCCATTGGGCAGCCTGTACAACATTTAGTTAGTACATTGAGGTACGAGGTTTATGAAGTAGAAATTCCTATGGGACCGACTACCCTCCCTCTAGCAATAGTAACCACCACAAGAGCTGGGCGTCTTATACTTTTAGCCAGAGGAAATTATCAGTTGCTAATGTGGGAGCTGTTGAATGTTTAAAACAACAATCAATATAATACTACCTAAATAATTTGGATACCAGTTATTTATCCCAGAGACATATCGTGATCATTGGGAATAAATACAATAGTTCCCTATATGATCACCATGTAGAAGGACACTATGTAATTTGCATTTTTTTGTTTTTTTTATTGAAAGCCTTAAAAGCAGTGCTTTCTATCCATTGTGCATGAAAAAAAATGAGTAAAGATCCAAAAAAACATGCACAAGGGTTTTGGTGAGTGGTTCTCCTCCGGAGAGGAAGGACACTAGTCCCCGACCCCCAGAACCAAAAGGTCCCTTAAGGACAAGGGTCTTCTGGCCCCCTTCACCGCAAAGCTAGGAGGGCCCCATTAGCCCCTGGGATCCGCCAAAGCTTTACCCAGGGCTCGGTGAGCTGAGTGGGTACAGCCCCAGCCATGTGGCTGGGCTAGTTTGGACCCCCTTTGCCTGCCACACTAGGGGGCCCATTTAGCTCCTGGGTTCCGCCGAAGCTACACCCCAGGCCGGGTATAAAAATTTTCTTCACCAGCCAGAAGGCCCAGGCAAAGAATATGGCATTGCTTAAGAGAAAGTGTTCAAAAGTACGTGGATGTCAACAGAATCACGTTATATCTGTATTAAGTTCTCCTGACCCGTGATCTATGGCCCCCCAGATTGCCAGTCTGAATGTACATTTGTCCCAGCCTTTCAAAGCAGCTTTCCAGCCCACTAGCCAGAGGACCAAGCTCTGATCTGCCACAACTGCACTTGATCTTAGCCAAAAGGCTATATAATATCTTTGTCATACATATTGAGACATAATGTGTGAGAGTGTGACCATATGAATTTCACAGCAGTTCTGGAAACCCTACACACTAGCTAGACCTAAACCAGCTCACTCAAGACCAGCCAGCTTCCTCTTTGTTAATCTCACTGAACAAATGAGACAAGCAAGCTTTTATACATGATACTCCTCCCCCCAGCCCTGGCTTGATGGTCAGGTGACACACCCACCTTCCCTTTAAGAGGAAACGCCCATGAATGGTTCTGTTTGCACAGACACATCCTGTCTGTTTGCTGTGAGGAAGAAGCTTTCAAACCATGTGCGTTAACCAAACTTAAACTTATCTGTAACAAACAAAAGTCTTTACCTGGTTTATTATCAATCTAGGTGCATAACTGCAGCAATGTATTACTCTGCTTGCATGCTTTCTCTGCATCTCATGAGCTAAATGCCTCCCTTTGTTATATGTATGTGTGTGTATATATGTGGGTGTGTTACAATGTAACAGGCAATAAAAGGGTATACACCTGAAGGTTCCTACACAACAAGCAAGATCTACCTCTGCATTTATTTCCACTTATATGTGAAATATGTGGAGGGAGATTCACTTTTAACATAAGTGTGTGATCAAACACTGTAATAATTTGTGTAGTTATTGGGATGTCCAATGTGAATGTACCCCTTATTTAGTACAACCATCCATATCTATTTGGGAGCTGGCGTACAAATCAGTGTTTTGGTCACAGCGGATCTGTTATTTTGTTTTTAACATTTTCTTAATCCCTTTTTACCTACTTCTGAGGAAACGGGCGCTACTGGACTGAGAACTTTGTATTCACCTGTTTCTCACGGTTTAATGTACTTTTTAATCCTTGGCCCAGTCTAAGTATATACACCAGAGCATCGGTGTATTATGTGTATTATTATTTCATGTTAGGTACATTTTGGCCATACTATTACCTGTGATATTGTATGTGGTATAAATATAAAGAATATTGCCATACTGTGTGAAAATAACAGATTAGCAGCAGTCATTTTGCTTGTGCTAGCTAATGTAATTACCATTTGTCTCCAATGTCCATTGTTATAGGGGCAGCTGAGATTTGGTTTGTAATTAGAACAATGTGAGTTAACTAGTTGGCAGCCCATGTTAATTAGCTAGGTTAACAGGTAACCTGAGAGGTAATGAGGTTAGAACTTCTAAATAATATGCAATGTGCCTCCACAGTAATATATTGGTTGAAATAGCATGGGGGAATGTATCAATATGTATCAATATAAATGTAATTGTATCAAAAGCAATCACAGACTTATATTGTGTAACACTGCTGATATAATGTGTCAAAAGTCTTATTGTTCCATGTAAGCGTGCAGTGTCATTCCTTGATGTACTATTGTAACCCCATGTGTAGTGTATTCAGCCAAAACAGCTAATTGAGTCAAGCCATTCTATTGTCTAGACAAGATAACAGACAGTATGTCTAGCAGCTAAATTGTTGACTGGGAGACCCCCTTCTGTTAAGGGGAGGTTTGAGGCATTGGACCCTACTTCCTGTGTATACAGAAAATAATAGAGGGTGAGTAGAATGCCAGGGGAACTATGCTAGTTTGGAGGATCCTGGTGTACAAGACATCAGCAAAAGGGACTCTGGGCCAGGCATCGTGGTGCTGCTGGAGGAAACCCTACCAGGACAGGGGCGGTGTGAGCCAGTATCCCAGGCTGGGGGACACCCTTACTGTTTTGCTAATCGGTAGTGGTAATATTGCGGGAGGATAAGACCCTGAAAGAGACAGACATTATCACTTTAGAGTGCTGACTGCAGGAGGCTGCTGGAGGATATATGCTACCATTTAGCCTGTAACTTGGGAACGTCTTGTGGTGTTGTGCTGTCGTAATAAAGTCTTATTTTGGATATATCCTGGTCTACCCGAGTGAGTTGACTCCCACAGAGGGTAACTTCCATCCCAGCTAAGGGTGGTATCTTCACACTACTTTACACCTATTTTATTTTAATATTTCACCTAACAATCAGTATGATATACCTAGCACATATCTATTTTTATATTAATATAATAAAGTTGTTGTTTTAATAAAATTCTAAAAAGCTATAGAATATAAAAAGTAATATTTTTTTTTCATTGGAACAAGAGTGCTCTCTATACCAGATCTTGACTTCTGGATATCGTCACAGATAAAACATCTCTTTGTGTTTAGTACCTGAGAATAGCAGTGGCTGGAGTGGAATATTAAATCTCTGGTCAACAGATTCCTCAAACTGGATCTGGTGATGGTTGAGGTGTTTGGAGAGAAGTTGACTGACATTCTGTGTCATAAGTACATTGTACACTGGTACCCGGAAAAGCCAATGAAAGGCAAGGGATATAGGTATCTCATGATGTTGTATTACTTTCTTATAATACTTGAGAATAGCAGTTACATATTTAAATGGTCATGGTATAGTTTCTAATTTTACTCATCTTGGTTCTAGGGAGCCAAAATAACCTACACCTGTAATCTCACATCTTTGTAAATAAAATCTGCAGTTTTAAAGTCATTCCCCCCTCAATTTTAGGGGTTTACCTCTTTATAATCTTGTATGAGTGACTGCTTTCATGATAATTCCATTAAATTAGTCATTCTGGACATGGTTATATCCTTTACATGAAGCTTCATGTTTCTCTATAAATGGAAGTGTGATGGGAAGCTATGTTTGGCTTAATAACCGTTTTAGTGTACTGTGTGTTCTGATGGAATTCTATTTGATGTGCACTAGGATACAACTTTATGGGCAAAAGGACTTTAAAATGCATCTGTTGCTTACACACATCTTGGGATCAGAAATAGTATTGTGTGGCTGCTATAAAAATGTCTCCAACAGTAATAGCAATGTGTTTATTTATATAATACCTATATATAAGGCAGAGGCAAATTGGACATATATATTAAGGAAGGTGGGAGAGCTTGCAGCCATTTTTTAAAAAATTATCACCTAAACTCAGTATTAACAGTATTTTGATGTACATAACACCTTCCAAGTTTAATAATGTATTGTGTTCTCCTTCAGATTTTATTTTTGATTTCCTTATTAACATGCCTGTTTCATTAGAAAAGTCAGGCGCCAGACAGGAATTTTCCAGAATTTCTTGCTTCCATACAATCTAATGGGCGATTATGTCGCTTTTCAGGTGTATCAGGACCAATATGCATGATACGGATGAGTGTCCTGGAAGCTTGTGTTCACAGCGGGCTAAAATACCAGGAACTGACCTTGCCAAAAGAGATGACCGTGTGGATTGACCCTTATGAAGTCTCCTGTCGGTGAGTAGCGACTCATATAATTCAGTTATTAATTGCCTTAGGAAGAGATGGTTTCAAATGTCAATAACAATAATAACTTATTCATTGGCAGGTTGGGTGAAGAAGGTTACCCATTCACAGTGACCAAGTTTGACCCTAAGGAGGTTCACATTTCTGCAGCTTCCTTTTCTTCAGAGGATCAAGAAAAAGAATCTTCTTCTGGCAAATTCTCAAATTCCTCACCAGATGATGATGGTTTAACATGGAGTTCTTCAGTCCCATCCTCCCCCAGTGTTACAGGTGAAGACAGTGGGATAGATGGCAGTTCTGAAGATGCTGGTAAAGTAAAAAAAAGAATCTGCACTGAGATCACACACTATTAACACGCACACACACACACGCACACACACACTCCGCAGTTCTGAATAAGGGGTCAATTGCGAATTCACACTAAGACATAAATCATCACACAAAATATAGGACTGAGAGGTCCTCAATATGTTGATATTCAACTTCAAAAATAAATCAAATTTATTACAAAATCCATACACATCGATAAGACCAGTGATATCTAATATGTAACAAAATGGTTAAATCTAAAAACAAAAAAACAGTTTAATTCGATAACTGGAACATAAACAATTGAAATCAGTATGATTAGGTTATTAATGGACTTTTTAATACTATTGTGTATATATAGACCCAATAATATAATATATTGGACAGGAGAATGCTTGCAGTGTGATCCTCCAGAATAGTTCATATAGTAAAAAAAATGCACTATAACATGTATACCTATCGGAGTCAATTGATCACCACTAATATGGATCCATATACCGATGTATTGGCACTGTGAACATCAGAGGAGTTTTGTGAATATATGTCACAAAAATGATGATATGTTCGGCAATAAGTAACTGCCGGCTCCCTGTATATGTCTCCGCCCTTGTGCTGAGGACACAGCCGTACAGAGACTGTACACAGTGGCCTCGCGCTCCTTCTGATGTAAGTGACAAGCAACAATAAGATTGTAGAAGTTGTTCAAACGTGGATCACTTGTTTCAGCCAACACAGACGAACTCTGATCAATCAGGCATTCACCAATAAGGTAGGTCTTAATAGAGATAGTCACCAATTGTAAAAATAACAGGTCCCAGCATATAAAGTCTCGTTGTCTGACACTTTTCATCTGAGGATTCAGACTCTCAAAGACGAGATAGAGATCTCCAATCAGGCCTCCTTTAGGGTGAATCAATAAGGCTTTGTCAATTAATCTGTTTTCTAAAAAAAACAACTGATATATAAATTAAAAACGCTAATTGTAATACAACCAAAAACTAATAAAATAACTTACGCTGGTAACAATCAGTGCTACATATGAAAGGGAAAAAGATAGAACAATAGTATTTATAAAAATGCATATTCATCATCATAATAATAACAAAAACAATCAAGTAAAAAACATTAGAGAAGCCATTTGGTCATTCTTTGATCTTATATTTTTACACATTGAAAAAGATCCTGTATTATTTTCTAAGTTAGTGAATAATATACACTTATGATATAGTAGAAGACACTACTTTAACAGAATAATATAGACTTAACTGGATGATATCTATATTTAAAAAAAAAAAAATAAATAATTATAGATATTACACAAATAATATGTAATATGGAGTATATAGTCCAAACAAGTCTTTATAAACACTTCCCATGTGCATAAGGCCTTTGAGGCTTATCAGATAAAATGCTGGGATATTTTATCTGATAAGCCTCAAAGACCTTTTTTCTGGTACGCATATTTATACACACGAGTGGCTGGTGTAATATTTGATTTATTCATTGCACTAAGACCATTGGTCTCTCTCTCTGGTGATAAGGATTTGTTCCGGATCATTCTTGGTCCTGTAGTAATATTTACAATACAATTCTACACTATTGTGCGCCTTGTCCTCCTGTATCCTTTATTCCCATCAAAATATAATTATATATGAATTGCAAGAACACAAAATATGATATGCAAAAATAAAATAGAAACAGAAATAATAATTAGTATTCCAAATACAGGGCCTCAAATCAAAAGTATCTTGTCCATACCATACTAACCCTCCCTAAATCGTAATGGACTGAGGTGGAATAGAGGGAAACAAGAGTAAAAATAAATATAAATATACATGTGAATGAAAATAAAAATGAATAAACCAAGAACTGATCTAAGGTGAAAATACTCAAACAATATTATTATAACTAATTATTATTGACTATCTCTGATCTATAGAATCCATCGAAAACTCTTAGGGGTATATTTACTAAACTGCGGATTTCAAAAAGTGATGATGTTGCCTATAGCCACCAATCAGATTCTAGCTGTCATTTTGTAGAATGTACTAAATAAATGACAGCTAGAATCTGATTGGCTGCTATAGGCAACATCTCCACTTTTTCAAACCCGCAGTTTAGTAAATATACCCCTCAGAGTGTCTCTAATGATATATACTACCCGTACTGAGTGCTACACCAGTATCATATAAAACAATAAAAAGGCATGTAACAATTGTTGTTGTTTTTTTTACCTAGTTTTATATTTGTACTTCACCAGTCTTTAACGCAGTTGTTTTTTTCCAGGATCCATAGAAATTGTACTGCCTTTGTCCAACAAACACCTTTTTATTTATGTCTAAATATTACTATTAATGTCAGTTGGGCTAGATCGTGTCCCACTCACAACTCTAAATCTGGTTCTACGTTTTACATCCTCCCTCTGCAGGACAAAAGGTTTTTTCAGCTGCAAATTGTACACACATTATTGTGCAATATTGTGTAACCGAGTGAGTCGCCTGTCTTAGTCAGCTATTTCCTGTTTCAACCTGTTATTATATATAAGGGGTATATTCTTGCATTACGATATGAATACATACTCTATGTATAAATTAAAATGGAATTTTTAGGTTGTTTTGGTGAATATATCTATGTCCTGACTCTTTTTTTCTTTCATTGTCTACTCGCAGGTTGCTCAGTACTATTACAACCCTGCTCCAGCCTCCACGGTCTTCTATCAGTACCCCAGAAATGCCGTGAGCTTCATCCCAGCATATCAGCCAATGACGCTATATTATTTGGTCCCAAAGTTCTATCACAACGTCAGGCCCAGGGCGGGTCAACGGAAATTTAAATCCAAAAAGGCTTCACCTCCTACCAAAAGTTGAATTCTGACTTTATTGACCATTGTCGGTCTCTAGAAGACATCCCAGCTTCACCTACCGGAAGATGACTTTGACTGGATGAAGAACATCTCATGGGTTGGTCTTCTCAAGGGAGGAGAACCCCGGTCTTCAAGGTCCAGATTTTCTCAAGCATCTATTGTGTGTAATTCAAGACTTTTATCTGAATACTCAGGGAAAAAAAGACAAAGCTATTTTATATTTATTAATACAAAATCTCTGCTCAGGAGTATAGCTGTCATCGCAAAGTGAAATAAAATAACTTGGAGAAAAGTAACCAACCACTATATTACCATGTATAACATGTACTTATATAATGCTAGTATGCTATGCAACGCTTTACAACTGGGAACAAGCACAGTCTAACAAGTATAATAAAACAAGTCTGAGTATTATAGACAGACAGCGGTAAAAGGGCCCTGCTTGCAAGTTTAGAATATATGGGCAAATAGGAATTTGACGAGGTTAAGTGATACATATTGGTCGAGTCAGATGCCAATGGGAAAGAGTGCTTTGGGACCTTGTTGGTTTGGTGCTCAGAGGGTGGTTTGAGTATAGAAGGTTTGGCGTGAATTGTGTACTTGAGTGGTAATTAGGTAGAATAGCCTAGGGAGGTCAAGAGATATGTCCTTTGCGTGGGTGATTATAGTTTTACTGAATGCTTTGTTACTTACTTTAAGTAGTAAGTAAAATTAAAATAAGGAAATATTATCTTATAGGTAAGCACAATGAATGTTTTATGTGTCGTGTTGACATGTTCGCTTTTTACAGCTTATTAGATATGAGATAAGATTATTTTTTTTTAGGCTTTTTTTTGTCTCTCCCATAAACACATTATTATGAGATAATGAGTTTCTAGAGCTCATATTTCTCAAGAACATTTTCCTAGGGTTCTTAGTAGTAGACCTCGAGATCACGTCCCGGGTCAGGGTGAGGGCACTCGCCATTGGTCTCTAGTTTCGCTTGAACACTGTAAGATCAGGATTTTCTCTGCCTATTGGCTCTAACTGTTTTAAGGAATCTAAATTAGTGTTTACTTTATGACTGTCATGCCAATGTTAATGTCTGAGCCCAATTTTCTTCCCTGGGGACATTCATTTCTACCCCCAGTTGCAGGAAGACTATTTCAGTGCTTATGTCAGGTGCTATGAAGCCACAATGGTCTGTGAGGCCCCCAGAAAAGTTGGAGGACTTCCTAATCACTCCGGTACTGGTTGTAGCATTTTACCATGTCACGGAACACCGCGCTGTCATGTTATATACTATTCTCTTAAGCCTGGGTTGCACGCGTCCCAGATGTTAGCTAGTGAATATGTCTAAAGTATACTGCTGTTTGCAGAAAGTCTTATCTACTGATGTTAATTCCTAAAACTGTGATTATCATGCATTTCACATTATGACGCTGTCTCCCAATGCTGTATATTGTAAAATTGATTTACTTTGCCCAGTTCTTAGATAATATATATTAAATTATAAAAATATACTTGTTGATAGTAAAAGTTATGTTTAACTGTTCTTTAAAAGGACAGCTATGGGGAAATTGTAGTTGACAACTGCTAGATTCTCAAGCGGTATTCATGCCTTTTCCGACATTTTCCCAAATGCATACCCCGTTATCCTCAGGGCGGTTAAATACCATTCCCGTTGCTCATTCTTCTCTAACTACATTCGTGTGGGCGTTCCATGTAGACGTAATAGCTTTATTTAATGGAATCGTGTATAATGTTTATAATCTAAAAATCCTAATATTGCAGTTTTATAAGTTATATAAATAAGCTTTTCTTTAATAATGCACATGCTGTTAATGTACTGTGATGTTTTATTTTTGTTTTTTTTATGGTATTATGTTGAAAACCATTGTAATTTATTTTGTAGAAAATATTATTTATTATATACAAAAAACTAAACTACTAACAAAAATTGCGCTGTTGTATATTAAGTCATTACAGTTTGGCAAAACAAGTCAATCTGGAGCACAAAAAGTTAATGCACATAGCTGTACTGTGATTGTGTTATACAAATCCAGTTTACACAAACCCACAAACACAGAGACAAACAAGAAATTTGAGATTGTGTAGGGGAGATCTTTGTGCACTTGCACATTGAACACAACAACACAGTAACTGTAAAGAGCTATAAATACTTAAACAAAAACCATATTGGATCATGTTATATTGAATTTACAAGACTTTTGTGACACTGTTGGCATCTCTGAGATTATCTTCTACTGACACTAACAGGCCAAAGTGCAGGGGGTAAATGTAGCAAGCTGGTTGATACATTTATCAAGATCGGATGGTGTTCTGGATCAGCAGTCTTTATATGCCCATGCACATTGTGATTTGTAGCCTGACTGGCTGCCAAAATGGCAGCCTTTTATGTCACCTTACTAAGAATTATTTTCTTAAATCACCCGAGGATTAGTAGGATAGTTTGTAAAACAATTATCTAATTTTAATAGTAAATTATTATCTTGAAAATATATATTTTGTTCCATAGGAGAACTCTTATGCCAACATTATTTATGTAACCCCCCCCCTTCCACCTGTCGTGGTGTGTAGTGTAGGGTGCACAGTTTAGGCAGTGCACGCCCCCTTTAGCCCTGACTAGCTCCTGGTGTTGCTGTAGATGACCAGAGGGTCCCCGCACATGCAGGTTATTATTACAGAGTCTCTGTGAAGATGTTGGGACACAGGTGATGTAACTGGGTGGTGCAGTGCAATCAGACGTCTCAATAATTTGGATGCCAGACCATCTGTATATTGCAAAATAAACTCTTTATTTACACTCCTCTTCACGTCTTAAACTGTTGCAGTGATAAAGTAAATATGTACAGTTCCTATATACAGCTCCTGTCTGCTCCTGCAACGTTCTTAACGGCTATGTGCACAGAATATTAATGTCACATGTAACCTGGTGGCTTTGTAGCTCATATCTCTCACAGCAATGTTCACTCGCTGTGTAAATCTCAACTGCAGCTCACTGCTCCTTGCAGCAATTCCCGCCCCAGAGGATCTCTATCGCTTACATCAGGCCTGTCCAACCTGCGGCCCTCCAGATGTTGTGAAACTACAAGTCCCAGCATGCCCTACCAGCTATCAACTGGTTGTCTACCTGCAAAGCATGCTGGGGCTTGTAGTTTCACAACACCTGGAGGGCCGCAGGTTGGACAGGCCTGGCTTACATGCTCTGCACTGCTCTTCCCCTTTCCTGGGGTCTCTCACACTCCTAATACGTTCAGCCGTTACCCCCTCCAAGACCCAGGACCTCCCTCCTCCTCCTCCTGGGTCCTGGTGCCAACTGTCTGCCACCAGCTGCCAACTCTCATACCAGCCTTGTTGCTAAGCAACATTCCTGGTGTGTCTCCTTTGGGTCCTAGTGCCGAACCACACACTCAGCCGCTGTGAGACGTCAACAACAACACCAGGGGGTAAATGTATCAAGCTGAGAGTTTTCCAGTGGGTTTGAAAAACCAATCAGATTCTAGCTATCCTTTATGTAGTACATTCTACAAAATGACCGCTAGAATCTGATTGGTTGCTATAGGCAACATCTACACTTTTCAAACCTGCCCGAAAGCTCTCCGGTTGATACATTTACCCTCAGAGGAGGTGTTGCATTTTATTCATTAACATTTACCTATATAGCGCCAGCATATTCTGTAGCGCTTTACAATTGGAGTTGATAGTATATTTGGAAAGCATTTTTATTTTTTTTATATGCCTTATGTAGGAAATAAAGCACCCTCTAATACTGTCTCAAATGAACTGTAAAAAAAGTTAATAGACTTCAAGAAACTCTACTAGTCTGGGCTATTACACTTCCTGTCAGCCAGATCTTATCCATGGACACTTTGGTTAGAAACAACTAACCCATTAATGTTGGAAAGAAGCTGGAGTGTTTCATGCTGTTTATTTTCACCATAAAGCAGCACAAATTTTTTTATTTTTTTTTAATGTTAAATAATCTTATTAGGATTTGGTGGTATACACTTGTTCATACAGAAAAGGTTTTGAAGCGCAGACTATTTTCTAAGGCAGGATAATTCTGGTATATGTTTTAAGTTTTACCCAATTTGTTGCTTGTTTGTGGAACTACAAGATACCAATCTATTGTTCTCTACAATGAGAGTTCTAAATGCTCAGAAGAGGCTTTTTTAAAAATATTGCCTGGAAGAATTGGCCTTTTATATCACAATTTGGCAACTTAGTGGCACTATACAGTCGGAGCAAGTGGACAATATCTCCTTACACCTTGACTGAGCAATCAAACCGGCAGATTACACTGTCAATTAGTATAATGGAAATTCCCAGTGAAAGAAAATGATCTCTGCAGAATGACACGTTTTACTGAACATACGTAGAAAAAGGACGTTAAACTATTGTTTGTTGCAAAGGGGGTGAATATTCATTCTGTAGAAAAAAAACTAGAATGGATGGCATGAGGTCATGATTTTAGGAATGTTTATTTTAAACGCGAGGAATAAAATAAATAAAAATCAGTTAACTGAGACACCAATGAATGTCACAATTTGTACATTATACAACAAATACCATAAGTATATTTATTTATAAGACGGTACAAGGGTCCACAGCGCCGTACAACGGAGGTCATCAAATTGAGTAATAAGCAAACAGCAAGAAAATATAAAGTTGGTGAGAACAACTAGATTAGACAATTAGCAGAATGGTGACGGGAAGCCGTGTAAAGGGGAGGAGGGAAAAGGGTTCAGTGGTAAAAACATGAGGAAAGGGTGAGAGCTTACAACTAATACAAGTGAATATATTAGACAGAAGGCGCTGTCAGAGAAGAGGAACAAGCTGCATTAAATCAAGCAGATTTTTAATATTAAAAATCATACTTGCCAACCCTCCCGGAATGTCCGGGAGACTCTCGACATTCGTGGTGAATCGCATCATTTTGGCCCTGCCCCCTGCGTCAAAATGGCATTTCCATCACAGGGGCGGGGCCAAAATGCTGTATTTGGCCCTGCCCCCGACCTCTAGTCACGCCCCTCTCCCCGACTACACTTTCCGAAGTAGGAAAGTATGTTAAAAATGTAAAAAGAAATTTAAAAAAAATGCACTCCCTATACCCGTATATCACATCAGCATATTATCCTTCATGGGAAGATAAAAGCATAAACAGCTCATATACACCAGCAAGCCGGTCTCTCCAGCAATGTGTGTAGATAGCACACTCTATTTTCTTCAGGCTTAAGGGAATACATGTGAATAGGAGGGGGAAGGAGGATGAACCAGTGTTACGTGTGATTTCATAAGCCATAATTTACAGCATATTGTAGTCACTACAAGTAAATACATGACTAAGTTACATTGTATTGCAATAGAACTGCATCAATATATTGAGAACACAGAATTATATAAAGGTACAGGAATTGTTTGTCCTAACAATCATTAAATCCTTTCAGAATTTTAGTTCCCATATTATATAGCAAAAATGTTTCCCTTTTACAAAGCAGATTTAAATGATGAAACTAGAGAGCTAATACCTCATGTTTTCATTTTGCTGGATACACACAGATATACGGTGTAAAGGATAAGCTCTGACAACAGCTGTCTTTTTGATTTGTATACATATATAGGCATTTATATTGCTGCACAGCTGGTACCATATATAATATGGAATATACCGAGTGCAGGCTTATTTGTTCTCTGGTTTTGACTAAAAATATTGCCTTATGTTGTCTTAGCAGCTGTCCATCAAGCCTATTTAAGGCTCATTTGGGTGTGGCTCACAAGCCAGCCCTTGTTAGATGCAAACCCCTCTACCTGAGAGGTGAGTGCATCTGATTTTCTCTGCATTTTAATGGTGTTTAAAGCATACAGATCAGAGCAGGACCTGCCTACAACTGAAGTGTTCAGATGCAGGCTTAATTGTTTTGATCAAAATGTGAACTATTATCTCATGTTTTCATTTAGCTACATACACACATGTGCAGTGTTACAGATAAGCACTGACAACTGTCTTTTTGTTTTGTGTACAGATTTAAATGATGACTTCCTCTGTGTCTTCACATACCAGCCTCTGTCTCCAGGACCTTTGGATCAGATTGATGAAATTGAGTAAGGTGTTTAAATAAATAAAATATACAATATATCCACATCCACTGCACTCTCCATATACAGACTCTCCAAACACATGATAAACCCCCTCTTGCACCCCAGTCTATACATGGAGAGTGCAGAGAATCTATGTAATTGTTTTGTTTATACAATGTAAGTCCCATCACTCTTGCACCCCATTCTCAATTAATTCCAACTTGTGTCAGGTGAGTCCCAGGTCTCCTGTGGCTGCTAGTGCTAGGGAAAGACTTGCCTTCAAAAGCTGTGTTCAGGTGACCCTTTAGCCCAGATAAAACACATAGCATTTGACCATGTTAGGACTGACCAGAATGAGGAGACTTTGGTGTGATTTGGTAGCTGAACATATATTGCAATATGTGGAACTCACATTCCCTGTTTATAATATAGAACAGTACTTGGTATAGCATTAATCATGTGTTTGGAGAGTGCAGAGTATCCCTGGTTTTGGTATATATAAAATTATACATAGAAGGACATAAACTACATATTTATGACCAGGGCCGGATTAAGGGGGGGGCACAGGGGGCATGTGCCCCGGGCCCCCCTCTCTCAGGGGGCCCCCCGGACCAGCTGTGGCTCTTTTTGCTGCCCCCAAATGTCAGTCTACAGGGGGCAGCACAGGGTTCCGTTTTTAAGTGCTCTGTCGGCACTATAAGCACGGGTAAGCTTTTGCTTTTTTTTTTTTGAGTGTTCTGGGCTTCCTTAGCTGCGTCTAGATGACAGTGTGAGGAGGAGCAGAGAAGAGCTGCCCTGCCTGTCTGTGGGGGATAAGGTAAGTTAAGATCTGCTGTGTGTGTGACTTTGTGTGTGTGTGTGTGACTTTCTGTGTGTGTGACTTTCTGTGTGTGTGACTGTGTGTGTGAGACTTTCTGTGTGTGTGACTGTGTGTGTGTGTGAGACTTTCTGTGTGTTTGTGTGAGACTTTCTGTGTGTGTGACTGTGTGTATGAGACTTTCTGTGTGTGTGAAACTTTCTGTGTGTATGAGACTTTCTGTGTGTGTGTGTGTGTGTGTGTGTGTGTGTGTGTGTGTGTGTGTGTGTGTGTGTGTGTGTGTGTGTGTGTGTGTGTGTGTCTGTGTCTGTGTGTGTTTCAGCCAGAGGAGGAGGTGATTATGAAAATGAAGGGGATAATTGTGGACAAGGAGAGTGTGATTTATGGACAAGGAGAGGGGGTGATTTATGGACAAGGAGAGGGGGTGATTTATGGACAAGGAGAGGGGGTGATTTATGGACAAGGAGAGGGGGTGATTTATGGACAAGAAGGGGGTGATTTATGGACAAGGAGAGGGGGTGATTTATGGACAAGGGGAGGGGGTGATTTATGGACAAGGAGAGGGGGTGATTTATGGACAAGGAGAGGGGGTGATTTATGGACAAGGAGAGGGGGTGATTTATGGACAAGGAGAGGGGGTGATTTATGGACAAGGAGGGGGTGATTTATGGACAAGGAGAGGGGGTGATTTATGGACAAGGAGGGGGGGTGATTTATGAACAAGGAGAGGGGGTGATTTATGGACAAGGAGAGGGGGTGATTTATGGACAAGGAGAGGGGGTGATTTATGGACAAGGAGAGGGGGTGATTTATGGACAAGGAGAGGGGGTGATTTATGGACAAGGAGAGGGGGTGATTTATGGACAAGGAGAGGGGGTGATTTATGGACAAGGAGGGGGGGTGATTTATGGACAAGGAGGGGGTGATTTATGGACAAGGAGAGGGGGTGATTTATGGACAAGGAGAGGGGGTGATTTATGGACAAGGAGAGGGGGTGATTTATGGACAAGGAGGGGGTGATTTATGGACAAGGAGGGGGTGATTTATGGACAAGAAGGGGGTGATTTATGGACAAGGAGAGGGGGTGATTTATGGACAAGGAGGGGGTGATTTATGGACAAGGAGAAGGGGTGATTATACAAATAGAGGGGGTTGCAGAGTGACAACCCAGGAAGGGAAACCAACGCTGATGAGAAGGGGATTGAAGATGCTAAGTAGGTGGGGAATGAGGAGTGAGAGGGAAGATAGAGGATTAAGATGAAGAAGAGGATTGAGGAGTGGGATGTTAGGGATATAAATGGAGAACAGAGAAGTACGATGTGCTCAGACCTAGATTGTCTATTTATTGTGGACCCTCTCTCCATGCCCCAGGGAAGTAGCATTTCTAAAAGTGGGCATTATGGGAAAAATGACAAAATTATGGCCACTCATTCTGTTAGCTCTCCTAAAGAGGACATACACTTACTTTATATGGAAACGTATAATGTACAAAATGTAATATGCCTCCATGCTAGCTCTGTTGCCTTGCAACAAATCAGGCCTGCTAGTGCTTAGCTGGACTAGGCTGTTAGGGATAACCAATATATACTTACATATAGTAAGGTTATTTTGTTAATTATTTGTGGAGTGATTGTGAGGTATTTAATGTGTGCTTGAGTTTGGGGAGAAGGAGTGCTATTTATTAAATGTGAATATGAATTATAAAATGTTGGCAATGGTTTTGAAAAATAGGTTTATTTATTACATGTAAATGCTATTCATTTACACCAGGCTGTTTGGTGGAGAGGGAAATAAGTTTATTAAATGTGTACGCTATTAACTTAATGTCGGGGCTGCTTGGGGAAAATAGTTCTATTATTAAAAGTGAATAGTATTAATTTAATTTAATTCCAAATTTGGGGCTGGTTGCAGGGAGGGAGGCCTAATTATTAAAGGTTGTGCTACTGATTTATTAACCGGACTCTTTGGGGACTCCTAAACTTTATGTACCTGTTTTTGTTTCAAAATAGGCCCCGACATTCCAGAATCTACACAAGCAGCAACTGAGCTTAAGACACCAGCAGCCACAGGTGGTGAAAGTGACAACAGCAGGTAGGAGAGAGCAGGGCCATCTTCCAACTGTTCTCAATATGGTGGGACTGTCCAGAATTTGGGTGACTGTCTCACTTAGTTAGGATTTGGTCTGACTACAAGGACAGTTGGGAGGTATGTCCTACTTCACACTGTTATTCTTGTGAAGGCAGAGTTGTGTGCATCTAACAGTAGTGCACATAGCATTGCCTGTTTATTTGTTTAAAATGAATATCATATTCGACAATATGGGGCCCCCCTGTCTTAAGTGCCCCGGGCCCCCCAGAACCTTAATCCAGCTCTGTTTATGACTTAAAGCTGTTTGTAGTATTGCAAAAACAGGACCTACTAAATCTTCTCCAACCACTTCCACTATATATTTCTTTGTATTACTTTCTTTGATGGTGCTGTTTATTATTTCAAGTTTCTAGTTTTCTAATAGCTGTAATATTTCAGTACAGTTAATCTACTTGAGCATAGGACTCTAAGCTTCTGCGTTCATAAGAAATACAGTGTGTATTCCAGGTGAGACGGACAGCTTCCTGTTCTTGTGTATATCTGAGTCCAGGTTACTAATGATAAAATGTTTATAAAGAAATGATAATGAGCTTGGAAAACAATTACAATAGAAGGGGTTGGCTTTACACATGATCCACACACACACTGAGCTTGTGTTTATACTGATCTACCAGCACGGGGCTTCAGAGAGTTTTCACACAGTCCTAAGGACATGGTTAACCACCCTGATGGAAAAGTGGTTAATGTAAAAAAAATATGACCTTTCTGTGGGCTGAGAAATTTATAGTAAAATTAGTAACATTTATGCTAACAAAACAAATCTGAAGCATTTGGACTAGACAATATTATTATAGACCAGTGTGGGCTAACCTGTGACACTCCAGGTGTTGTGAAACTACAAGTCCCAGCATACCCTTCTAGCAAGAATCTGCTATATATTGGCAAAGCATGCTGGGACTTGAAGTTTCACAACACCTGGAGTGTCACAAGTTAGCCTCCACTGTTATAGACCAATCATTGACTTCTCACTCTTGTGTTCTTGCCCCTATATAACACAGGGTACTCTGTCTTTGCCTGGTGAAAACTTGAATGTGTAACAACTGCAACTTCAGCAAAGGAGACCAGACCTTCTCTAATCTCTGATCTCTCTAATCTACGAATAATCAGGTAAATCTGCTCAGATGTTGCTTATACAAAATCTATAGTCAACCAATTGACTCTTCTGTACACTGTGAATATGAAAGTTTAAACAATCTTTATTGATATCTTCAATTAAAACATATTATAATAAAAGTACCGTAGATTTGTAAGTGACAGTGTTCTGCAGTACAGTAAGGAAAACAAGACATACATAAAACAATGACATACAAGGCAGACAAAATAAATGCAGACATGTGATATAGAGGACCATGCTCATTAGAGAGCTTACATTCTAACTGGGAGAGGGCACAGCTGAAACAAGAGGAGCGATTGTGGTTTAGAGTGGAGATTGGGACAGCCGTGAGGGTGTATTAGTGTGAATAGTATCATGAGGGATAAGGTTAGCTTTAAAAAAAGATATATCAAATAAATTGGTGAGGAATAGGGTTTGATTTTTGGGACATGTTACATTAAAAATTGATTTAAATAACAAATATTTATAAATAATTATTAGTTAAGTTACTCTGTTTTTGCAATGTTTTTAGAACCTATGGACAATTTTACACCACATGCTCTGTTATTTCATGTCTCCCAGATAGACACATTATCCAGTTCCAAAGAAATAGCCAGTTTTTTTAGTTTTTTTAACGACTAGACATGATATGCAATTAGTATTCAAACACCATATTGTCTTAACATTGTTTGCTAGATTATTTTTGTTTTTATTTAGTAGTGGTAATTGTTAGAGATGTTCACTGACCCCCTTGTTATGGTTTTGGATGCATATTTTTATTATAAATTGCTAGAATATGCTAAAATCACATAAATTTGCTCTTTTTTTCCCTACATTATTATTAACATCCATAACACTAATCTTCAGTCATTTCCAGTCAATTTTGACCACCTCACAGGTCACAATACTATTTTCATCCACTTTCGGCCAAAGACTGCAGTGAGCTGGCTGGATACTAAGAGACAGAGCAATGGCACAAAGACACTTCAGTTGACAGCACATCTAGGAAACATTGCCACACAGCAGTCACAGAAAAGCAAAGTGGTGCAAGATGGAATTGTCCTTGGGCCCTCACACCCTTATGCTAGATATTAAAATGGACATGTACATTATAACAAACCAAGCACTCCAGCAACAAGGAGTGTCACTCTTGTGGCTAAAGTGCTTGGTTTGTTTAGGCCCCCACAAAACAAGCTACTAATAGCTTAGCTGCCTTAAGCCCAACAGTGCTGTCAATGAATGCTACAGTGGCAAGATTGTTGTTGTCATCATCCTCACCCCCCATCAGTGTGTACATCATCCTCACACAATATTAATTCATCCCCGCTGTAATCCACCATTACAGAAGTCTCTGTACTTTGATGTAATTGGCACTTAAGGCCTTCCTCATGGAATTTGTAATTAATTTTGTTGAACATCATCTTTTTCACATTTCTAGGTAGTAGCCTCCTACGCTGATCGCTGACCAGGTTCCCTGCAGTGCTGAAAACTCTTTCCAGGTACACAGTGGAAGGTGGGCAGCTTAGGTATTGCAAAGCGAGTTTGTATATGGGTCTCCAAATTGCCCTTTTTCCTCCCAGTATGTAAAGGGACTGTCTGATGTGTCTATTTCTATGCTGTCATTAAAATAATTCTCCACCATCCTTTGGATGTTGATAGTAGGATGAGGTGGAGTTACAGTAGAGGTGTCACGGTTTTTGGTCAATTCTTTTAGACCAGACGTCAAAATGTTGTGTTGAGTCAATTGCATCATACCTGGGTCTCTTGGGAAAGCTAAGTTTTTTCCTAGCAGCAGCTGAAACAACCTGAAGCAGCCTGAGAAGCTGAAGGAGGAGACATCGTCGTGTCATCTACCACTTCAGATGTCAACTTGCTCACCAGAGCTCCTTGCATCTCTTGAGATCTGGGTCCATTGGAAACAAAGAGCTCTTAAACCTAGGATCAAGCACAGTCGCCAAAATGTAGTGATCTGATTTCAAGATTTTGATAACTCTTGGATCCTAGCAAGTACTTGATCTACACGTCCGACTTACTTAGCGTAATTGCTTTGTTTCATCTCCTCCTTCAGCTCTCAAGCTGCTTTTCCAAAAGTCTAAGTGAATCCTTTGGCTCAAGCTAGCAGTGTCTGAACTCCCTTCACAGGTGGCTACTTTGAATGGTTTCAGCACCTTTCACGACACGGAACGTATTCTCCATTTCGCTTGAGTGAAATGCATCTCCCCTGCTTTCTTAATGCTATGGCTTGTGGAGTAAGTGTGGATGGCTTTTTGCTGTTCCTCCATCCTCAAAAGTGTATAAATGGTGGAATTGCACCTTGTTAACACCTCTTGCTTCAGTTGGTGGCAGGGCAATTAAATTATTGTTGTAGCTGCTGCAATCTCCTACATGTTGTTGCAGAATGCCGGAAATGTCCCAAAATGTTATGGGCCACAGACAGCATCTCTTGCACGTCCCTGTTATTTTTTTTAAAAAGCTTTGCACCACCAAGTTGATTGTGTGAGCAAAACGGGGAAAGTGATGAAATTCTCCCAGCTGTAATACTCTCACAATATTGGTGGCGCTATCAGAAATGACATATCCTAAGGAGAGTCCATATAGCAATGACATGCCTTAGTTTTCAGTTTTTCTAACAGATTGTCAGCTGTATGCCTCTTAGTGATACACAGAGTAGCCTGCTTCTGACAAATGTGATGTAGTTCGGTACATGCTGCTGCTGTTCCTGCTGGTGAAGGTGAATCACCAACCCAGTTTGCTGTCAGTCATATAATCTTTAGTTTGCCCAGATCCGCTTGTCCACATATCTGTGGTTAAGTGTTCAGTGGGTAGAATGGCATTTTGTAGCCCAATAATTACATCTTTACGAACCATCTGGTAGAGGTCAGAAATAGCTTTTCTAGGAAAATATAGTCTTGATGGAATTTGGTAAAAGGGAAACGACCTCAATTAACTGTCTAAAACCAGCTGCATCAATAGTGGATATTGGACACAGATCTAATACTAGCATAGTCACCATGGCGTCTGTGATCCGCTTTGTGACTGGGTGACAGCTTTCATATTTGCATCCTCTTGCAAATGATTATTTAACAGTCAATTGTTGTAAACTACTAGTAGTCTTCTTCTTGGTCTGCTTCTGGGATGAAGATCCTCCCACATCAGCAGCGGGACTAACGATCAAGAATTCTTCAGAGGAATCCTGGATAGTGGAGGAGTCATCTAGCCTTAGTAACTTGGATGCAGGACTAACTCCGATCACTAAGGAGAATATTGATGAGGAAGGGATTGTGGGTGTAGATTGCAGGTGCCTGGATCTAGGTGAGAGAAGGAAGCTAACTGATGCTGGACTGCTTGTTGTTGTTTTTGTTTTTTTAAACATAAGTTTCTGATTTTCCCAAAAGCATGAACTCTCTTCAAATGGTGTAACATGGATGAGGTTACTAGTTGGTTAAGGTCCCTACCTCTATGGACTGTGGCTTTACAAATGACTAGATAAATAGTCAGGAGTTGGGTAAAAATAATTCCACACATAAGAAATGGATTTTTTGGTTTTATGCCCAGGCATGACAATGGCCTTCTTATCACTTGCAAGAACTGCTTCCACTGGTGGAGGACTTACACAAACATCATCGTCGTCAACATACTTATTAGTGTCGTCATCCGCTACAGAAATATACCCCCTCATCCTTTTTCAAATCCAAAGTGGCATCCTCAATTTGAGTATGATCGGCTATATTTGGACTGCTCATCCGCACATCTGCAGTATTGCTGTAAGGAGGCTTCTTTATCAGTACAATATCCGAAAGGTCAGGCTTAGACATAGCACTCGTGGATAGACTCTCCAGGGATTTGTCATGTCTGAATCTGAACATACAGTTTCTTCTACTGCCTTACTGTATTTTTCCCAGCTCTGCTTTTACAGTAAAAAGCAATTTGGGCACCGGTTTTTGAGTCAGAATGGCAAGGTCCTGCTTCTTCGTGATTCTTCTTACAAGAATGCTTCACTGACAGTTGCAGAACTAGCACTAATACCGAAAGGCGAAGGCCTGATTCTTTCCATGCCACTGCGTGTGTAGAATGGCATGTTGGCAATTTTATGTTTTTCTGCAGTTAATTTTGCCCTTATTGCATATGGGGTTTTTTTCATGACCAAGGTAAAAGCTTTTTTTATTTTTTACATTTGTTTCCCTTAAAACCTCTATGCACTTAAACATAGAATTTAGCAGATGACATAGAGGGATTAGTATTATCATGACTGGTGCCAGCAGCTTCTTGGTGCTCCTGGTCTTCTGTGGACTGATGTGAATCCACATTAATGGCACAGAGCAATGTCACTGGAGAATGCCAAGAACGCTGCTACCCCTTCTGTGTCTGTCTGCGAAATGGCGCCAGATCTCCGTGGAGGGCGGTACTTATAGAATCCAAAACTTGCAAGATCCGATGATGCAACAATGATGTTTTGCCTTATTTTCAGTTCAGAGGGATTACGAAAGTACCGAGTTAGCCCGGTACTCGGATCTGCGATGTTTAGGTGGGCTCAGTTTTTGGAAAACCGAGCCCGAGCATCTTTAGTAATTATACACTTACTAGAGAATGTATGTATGGATGTTCAATTCTGTCCCCCCCCCTGCCCTACCCCTGAATATTGAATTTAGAAAATATTCTCTCCAGAATCTTTTTGCATTTCTGCAGTATCTCCAACAACAAATAAACTTACTCACCACAATTTCTAAAGGTGCTGCTGGAAATATCACAGTTTACTTTTTCACATTTGTAAAGTGTCGGGTAGACTGGACTTATTGTTCTGATATTAGCATATGAAAAAATGTAGACGACAATATGCAATAAAAAGCTAAAATTGTTTTCTCTCTCTCACATCAGATAATATGGTTGGATTAGCAGCAATCCCAGTGGAGATGAGGACAGAGCTGGTGGCTGGAGTGGAATTTATTAAGACTCTGGTCAACAGATTCCATAAATTGGATCCGGTGATGGTTGAGGTGTTTGGAGAAACTTTGGCTGAGATTCTGTACCATAAGTACATTGGACATTGGTACCCGGAAAAGCCAATGAAAGGCCAGGCATTTAGGTATCTCATCATGTCTTATTTCTTTGTTATAGTACCTGAGAATAGCAGTCACATATTTAAATGGTCGTGGTATAGGTTCTGATTTTACTAATCTTGGTTCTAAAAAGCCAATATAACCTACACCTGTAATCTCACATTTTTAAAACTGCAGATTATAGTTACAAAGCTATTTCCCCCTCATTGTGAGGAGTTTTCCTCTTTACAACCTGTATGAATGATTGCTGTTTTTGATGATAATTCCATGAGATCAATTATTTCTAGACTTGGTCATAACCTTTACATTAAGCTTCATGATTCTATGTGAATGGAAATGTGAGGGAAGTTATGTTTGGCTTAATAACCTTTTAGTGTACTGTGTCTTCTGATGGAATTCTATTTGATGTGCACTAGGATAGTCTGTGAAATTAAACTTTATGGGCACACAGCAGGGACAGCCATCTCTTGAGCTGAACCAATATTTTTAGGAATGCATGACTAGAAGTGCTGACATCACTGAGGCAGCCATATTGTGATCAGAACCAGTATTTAGTGTCAACTATAAATATGTCTCAAAATATTAGCAATATGTTTATATTTTAAGGAAGTTGTGAGAGCTTGTAGCCAATTTTTTTGTCATTCAAAATCGGTATTATCAACATTATTTTGGTACACGTTACATTATTAAAGTTGGAAGGTGTTATAAGTGATCTCCTTTTGGGTTTTATTTTTAATTTCTTTACTAAACATGCCTGTTTAATTAGAAACTTCAGTCATCAGGCACTAGTTTTTCTTTCTTCCATACAATCTAATGGGTGATTATCTTACTTTTCAGGTGTATCAGGACCAATATACATAACAGGGATGAGAGTATCCTGGGAGCTTGTGTTCACAGTGGGCTAAAATACCAGGAACTGACCTTGCCAAAAGAGATGACCGTGTGGATTGACCCTTATGAAGTCTCCTGTCGATGAGCAGTGACTCTTATAATTTAATGATTAATAGCATTAGGAATTTATGGTTTCAAATAACAATAATGACTTCTTTAATGGCAGGTTGGGAAAAAGAGGTTACCCATACACAGTGACTAGGTTTGACCCTAGGGAAGTTCGTATTCCTGCAGATTCCTATTCTTCGGAGGATCAGGAAAAAATCTCTTCTCCTGGCAAATGTTCAACTCCCACACCAGAAGATGACTGTTCCCGTTGGAGATCTTTAGCCCCGTCCTCCCCCAGCGTTAAGGTTGAAGACAGTGACAGTGGGATAGATGGCAGGACTGAGGATGCCAGCACACCTCTCATATCATATAGCCCTGCAGAAGATGCTAAGCGGAGGCGCTCTACTGTGGAACAAGCAACTTGGGTAAGGAATAAATACGGATCACATTACATAGTTAATAGTAGGGATGTGCACCGGCGACTTTTGAGGTCTCGTGTTTTGTGTTTTGGATCCGGATTTTCGTTATTTTTGAGGTTCGGATTTGTCTCGCAAAACACTTGACGAAAGGTCTCGGTTCGGATTAAAGGTATTGGATTCGGATTTTTTTTGAAAAAAACATAAAAAGTTTAAAAATCAAGTTTTTGGGCTTATTTTCACTCCTAGGCTATTATTAACCTCAATAACATTCAATAACAAGCATTTCCACTAATTTACAGTGTATTGTGAACACCTCACAATATAGTTATTAGTCCAAAACGTTGCAACAAGGTATCTTTCTGGACTGCGTAGAGGAGTGGGTCACCACAATATATATTAAAAACCCTGAACTTTTATGAATCGCACCAATAAATGTACCTGGACTGCGTAGAGGAGTGGGTCACCACAATATCTTAAAAACCCTGAACTTTTATGATTCGCACCAATAAATGTACCTGGACTGCGTAGAGGAGTGGGTCACCACAATATCTTAAAAACCCTGAACTTTTATGATTCGCACCAATAATTGTACCTGGACTGCGTAGAGGAGTGGGTCACCACAATATCTTAAAAACCCTGAACTTTTATGATTCGCACCAATAATTGTACCTGGACTGCGTAGAGGAGTGGGTCACCACAATATATTAAAAACCCTGAACTTTTATGATTCGCACCAATAATTGTACCTGGACTGCGTAGAGGAGTGGGTCACCACAATATCTTAAAAACCCTGAACTTTTATGATTCGCACCAATAATTGTACCTGGACTGCGTAGAGGAGTGGGTCACCACAATATCTTAAAAACCCTGAACTTTTATGATTCGCACCAATAATTGTACCTGGACTGCGTAGAGGAGTGGGTCACCACAATATATTAAAAACCCTGAACTTTTATGATTCGCACCAATAATTGTACCTGGACTGCGTAGAGGAGTGGGTCACCACAATATCTTAAAAACCCTGAACTTTTATGATTCGCACCAATAATTGTACCTGGACTGCGTAGAGGAGTGGGTCACCACAATATCTTAAAAACCCTGAACTTTTATGATTCGCACCAATAATTGTACCTGGACTGCGTAGAGGAGTGGGTCACCACAATATTTTAAAAACCCTGAACTTTTATGATTCGCACCAATAAATGTACCTGGACTGCGTAGAGGAGTGGGTCACCACAAGATATATTAAAAACCCTGAACTTTTATGATTCGCACCAATAAATGTACCTGGACTGCGTAGAGGAGTGGGTCACCACAATATCTATTAAAAACCCTGAACTTTTATGAATCGCACCATTAAATGTACCTGGACTGCGTATAGGAGTGGGTCACCACAAGATATCTTAAAAACCCTGAACTTTTATGAATCGCACCAATAAATGTACCTGGACTGCGTAGAGGAGTGGGTCACCACAATATATATTAAAAACCCTGAACTTTTATGATTCGCACCAATAAATGTATCTGGACTGCGTAGAGGAGTGGGCACTGGGCACCACAATAAAATATATAAAAAACCTTCAACAGATCTGCATTACACTACACATACGGCTGCTCCTCCATCCTCTCCATCATATACATGTTGGAGTTTTAGCGTGTGACAACCTCTTGTTTTTGATAATGTCAGTGCATTTGGAATATTTTTCAATTTGCCCCACACCACTGAATGTACTTTATCTATGATACGCAATACGCATCTATCTATCTTGACTGCGTAGTGTGGTGGCCCCGGTACACAATTTGGTACCGAGGCCACAATATAATTAAAAAACCCTCCACGTGTCGGAATTCCACCAAACAAGTATCTGGACTGCATAGTGGGGTGGCCCCGGTACCCAATTTGATACCGGGGCCACAATACCTCCTCCAAACATGCTACAGACAATTCGTCATTGAGAGACCCCAGACAGACAGGGTCGAAGTGTTATTGTTTGACTTTGTAAACCCAAAAAAATGTCCCTGTTGCACATAGTCGTGCAATGAAGACTGACTTTTTCATTTAAAGGCACGATCTTTAAAGTGTAGTGTTTGTAAGTCTAAGTCATATTATACTTTTGGTAAAATTGGTTTTTTTTGTTCCTCTTTATGGTAATTAATTAGTAATAGAATTAAAGTAGGAAATAGAATTAAATAGAATTAAAGTAGGAAATAGAGTGGTATAGAGTTGTAGTGTGGTATAGATAGAGTGGTCCACACAATATAATAATAAAACCCTCAACTGGTCTGAATTCCACCAAACAAGTATCTTGACTGCGTAGTGTGGTGGCCCCGGTACACAATTTGGTACCGGGGCCACAATACCTCCTCCAAACATGCTACAGACAATTCGTCATTGAGAGACCCCAGACAGACAGGGTCGAAGTGTTATTGTTTGACTTTGTAAACCCAAAAAAATGTCCCTGTTGCACATAGTCGTGCAATGAAGACTGACTTTTTCATTTAAAGGCACGATCTTTAAAGTGTCAGAAAGAGAGAGAAGACACAGGAGAGGAGAGTTGTAGCTGGGGACCTGGGGTGGAAGCTCCCAGGCTACCCCAGCATTGCCTGGAAGTCTGAGCGTGGTGACTGAGCCAGGGCAAGGAATGTGTGCCCTGGATGAGGGGGAGAACTCCATGCCACTATAGTGAACCCAAGAGAGAGGGGGACACTGCACATGGAAGAGGCCCTGGAGTGAGGGCTGCTACAAGAGGCATGGTAGCTGTAGTGTCAGATCCTGAGGCTGAGAGTACACAGAGTGACGTGTCAGAGCACAGGAGACATTATCCCCGCAGAGGAGGGATGAGCTGCAGTTGAGAGGTATGTTGTTGAAATAGGACATGCACACTTTAACAAACCAATCATTTCAGCGACAGGGCCTACCAAACAACTTTGACTGAAATGATTGGTTTGTTTGGGCCCCCACACCAAAAAAGCTATTCATCTCTCCCTGTACAGACTAAACAGGCTCTACTGAGGCAAGATGTCGTCCTCATCCTCAACCTCTGATTCCTCTCCCCCTACAGTGTGTACTTCCTCCTCATCACACATTATCAATTCGTCCCCGCTGGACTCCACAACCACAGGTCCCTCTGTAGTATCTGGAGGGCAGTGCTGTACTTCATTGAGGAATTGATTATTCATTTTTATAAACATCATTTTTTCAACGTTGTGAGGAAGCAACCTCCTTCGCCGCTCACTGACCAGGTTCCCCGCTGCACTAAAAACTCTTTCCGAGTACACACTGGAGGGGGGACAACTCAGGTAAAATAGAGCCAGTTTGTACAGGGGCTTCCAAACTGCCTTTTTTTCCTGCCAGTAACAATATGGACTGTCTGACATGTCTACTTGGATGGTGTCAGCAAAGTAATCATCCACAATTTTTTCTATTGTCACAGCATCCAATGCAGCGAGAGTAGACATGTCTGCAATGGTTGGCAGGTCCTTCAGTCCGGACCAGATGTTATCAGCATCCCCGCCAGTGCCTCTTTTGGGAAAACTGAGCTTTTTCCTCGCAGCCATAGATGTGGAAGAAAATGAGGGTGGAGCTGTTGGCATGTCACGGTCCTCTTCAGAGGACAATCTCCTGACCAGCAGGTCTTTGCACCGCTGTAGACTTGTGTCCGCCGGAAACAGAGACACAACATACGCTTTAAACCGAGGATCGAGCACGGTGGCCAGAATGTATTCCTCTGACTTTAAAAGAGTGACCACCCTCGGATCCTGGCAAAGCGTACGAAGGGCTACATCCACAAGAGCTACATGCTTGCTGTAATCGCAATGGCTTACCAGCTCCTCCCTCACTTTCTCCAGCTGCTTCTGCAACAGCCTGATCAGGGGAATGACCTGACTCAAGCTGGCAGTGTCGGAACTGACTTCTCGTGTGGCAAGTTCAAATGGCTGCAGAACCTTGCACAACACGGAAATCAGTCTCCACTGCGCTTGACTCAGGCGCATCCCCACTCCTTTGCCTATGTCGTAGGTGGCTGTGTAGGCCTGAATGGCCTTTTGCTGCTCCTCCATCCTCTGCAGCATATAGAGGGTGGAGTTCCAGCGCGTCATAACCTCTTGTTTGAGGTGATGGCAGGGCAGGTTCAAGCTTTTTTGATGTGCCTCTAGTCTGCGGTAGGCACTGGCTGAATGCCGAAAGTGTCCAGCAATTTTGCGGGCCACCGCAAGCATCTCCTGCACACCCCTGTCACTCTTGAGGTAATGCTGCACCACCAAATTAATGGTGTGGGCAAAACATGGGACGTGCTGGAAATTGCCCATATTTAATGCCCGCACAATGTTACTGGCATTGTCTGACACCACAAATCCCCATGAGAGTCTAAGTGGGGTAAGCCACTGGGAGATAATTTCCCTCATTTTCTCTAATATGTTGTCAGCGTTGTGCCACTTATTAAAGCCTGTAATGCACAATGTTGCCTGCCTTTGCATGAGCAGCCATTTTGTAGATGCTGCTACTGATGCAGCTGTTGCTGTTGCTGCGGAAGGGGATGCATCTACCCAGTGGGCTGTCACAGTCATATAGTCCTTCGTTTGCCCAGAACCACTTGTCCACATGTCCGTGGTTAAGTGGACAGTGGGTACAACCGCATTTTTAAGAGCACTGAGGACACTTGATCGTACTTCTCTGTACATTTTTGGTATCGCCTGCCTAGTGAAGTGGAATCTCGAGGGGATTTGGTACCAGGGACACAATACCTCCATCAACCCTCTAAATCCCACTCCACTGATGGCGGACACCGGGCGCACGTCTAACACCAACATTGCAGTTACAGCCGCAGTTATACGCTTTGCAATAGGGTGACTACTATCGTATTTGGTGGTCATGGCAAACGACTGTTGGACGGTCAATTGTTTGGTGAAAGACTTAGCGGTCTTACGACTTCCCCTCTGGGAAGATGACCGACTAACAGCAGCAACAGCAGCAGTGGCAGTAGTAGGCGTACCGCTGCAGGATTCCTCGGATGAATCCCGTATTGAGGAGGACTCAGTCTGGCTGCTGACTTGGGCTGCAGGACTGAATCTGATGGAGATTGTGGAGGAAGTTGACGAGGAGGGTGTTGCTGGTGTGTATCCAACTGGACCACGGGATTTAGGTGTCCCTGTACCGATGAGGGTCCTAGCCCCAGTTCCTGAACTAGCCACTGAACTATGAAGGTTATTCAGGTGACGTATAAGGGAGGATGTTCCTAGGTGGGCAAGATCCTTACCCCTGCTTATTTGAGCTTTACATAAGCTACATATTGCCATACATTGGTTGTCTGGATTTGGATAAAAATAACTCCAGACCGAAGAGGTGCATTTTTTGGTCTTCTGACCAGGCATGACGATGGGCTTTTTCATCCCATGGACATCAGCTGTTTCCCCCCCTGGTGCCTCATTTACAATAACCACATCACCATCC
>NW_027446801.1:0-44365 GCF_038048845.1 Mixophyes fleayi | reverse complement strand
TTCATGAATTGAATCATGAATCATGAATCATGAATCGAATCATGAATCAAGAATTATGAATCGAATCATGAATCATGAATTGAATCATGAATCATGAATCATGAATTGAATCATGAATCATGAATCTTAAATCATGAATTGAATCATGAATCATGAATTGAATCATGAATCATGAATTATGAATCATGAATTGAATAATGAATCATGAATCATATATTGAATCATGAACTGAATTATGAATCATGAAATATGAATTGAATCATGAATCATAAATCAAGAATCATGAATAAATCATGAATTGAATCATGAATCATGAATCATGAATTGAATCATGAATCATGGGTCATGAATCATGAATTGAATCATGAATCATGAATTATGAATCATGAATTGAATCATGAATCATGAATCATGAATCAAATCATGAATCATGAATCATGAATTGAATCATGAATCATGAATCGAATCATGAATCATGAATCATGAATTGAATCATGAATCATGAATCTTGAATCATGAATCATGAATTGAATCATTAATCATGAATCATGAATCATTAATTGAATCATGAATCATGAATCATGAATCGAATCATGAATCATGAATTGAATCATGAATCATGAATTATGAATCATGAATTGAATCATGAATTGAATCATGAATCATGAATCATGAATTGAATCATGAATCATGATACATGAATTGAATCATGAATCATGAATCATGAATTGAATCATGAATCATGAATTGAATCATGAATTGAATCATGAATCATGAATCATGAATTGAATCATGAATCATGATACATGAATTGAATCATGAATCATGAATCATGAATTGAATCATGAATCATGAATTAAATCATGAATCATGAATTATGGATCATGAATCGAATCATGAATCATGAATCAAATCATGAATTGAATCATGAATCAAATCATAAATCATGAATTGAATCATGAATCATGAAGTATGAATCATGAATTGAATCATGAATCATGAATCATGAATCATGAATTGAATCATGAATTGAATCATGAATTGAATCATAAGGCAAGAATCATGAATTGAATCATGAATCATAAATCATAAATTGAATCATGAATCATGAATTGAATCATGAATTGAATCATGAATCATGAATTGAATCATGAATCATGAATCGAATCATGAATCATGAATCATGAATTGAATCATGAATCATGAATCGAATCATGATTCATGAATCATGAATTGAATCATGAATCAAGAATCATGAATAGAATCATGAATCATGAATCATGAATCGAATCATGAATCATGAATCAAGAATCATGAATCGAATCATGAATCATGAATTGAATCATAAATCATGAATCATGAATTGAATCATGAATGATGAATCATGAATCATGAATCGAATCATGAATCAAGAATTATGAATCGAATCATGAATCATGAATTGAATCATGAATCATGAATCATGAATTTAATCATGAATCATGAATCATGAATTGAATCATGAATCATGAATCATGAATTGAATCATGAATTGAATCATGAATCATGAATCATGAATTGAATCATGAATCATGAATTAAATCATGAATCATGAATTATGGATCATGAATCATGAATTATGGATCATGAATCGAATCATGAAAAATGAATCATGAATTGAATCATGAATCATGAATCATGAATCGAATCATGAATCAAGAATTATGAATCGAATCATGAATCATGAATTGAATCATGAATCATGAATCATGAATTGAATCATGAATCATGAATCATGAATTGAATCATGAATCATGAATCATGAATTGAATCATGAATTAAATCATGAATCATGAATTATGGATCATGAATCATGAATTATGGATCATGAATCGAATCATGAATCATGAATCATGAATTGAATCATGAATCATGAATCATGAATCGAATCATGAATCAAGAATTATGAATCGAATCATGAATCATGAATTGAATCATGAATCATGAATCATGAATTGAATCATGAATCATGAATCATGAATTGAATCATGAATCATGAATTGAATCATGAATTAAATCATGAATCATGAATTATGGATCATGAATCGAATCATGAATCATGAATCAAATCATAAATCATGAATTGAATCATGAATCATGAAGTATGAATCATGAATTGAATCATGAATCATGAATCATGAATCATGAATTGAATCATGAATTGAATCATGAATCATGAATCATAATTCATAAATTGAATCATGAATCATGAATCATGAATCATGAATTGAATCATGAATTGAATCATAATTCAAGAATCATGAATTGAATCATGAATCATGAATCATAAATTGAATCATGAATCATGAATCATGAATTTAATCATGAATTGAATCATGAATCATGAATCATAAATTGAATCATGAATCATGAATTGAATCATGAATCATGAATCGAATCATGAATCATGAATCATGAATTGAATCATGAATCATGAATCGAATCATGATTCATGAATCATGAATTAAATCATGAATCAAGAATCATGAATAGAATCATGAATCATGAATCATGAATCGAATCATGAATCATGAATCAAGAATCATGAATCGAATCATGAATCATGAATTGAATCATGAATTGAATCATGAATCATGAATCATGAATCATGAATCGAATCATGAATCAAGAATTATGAATCGAATCATGAATCATGAATTAAATCATGAATCATAAATCATGAATTGATTCATAAATCATGAATCATGAATCATAAATCATGAATCATGAATCATAAATCATGAATCATGAATCATAAATAATGAATTGAATCATAAATCATGAATCATGAATCTAATCATGAATCATGAATCATGAATAATGAATTGAATCATGAATTATGAATCATGAATATTTTCATGAATCGTGAATTATGTATCATGAATTGAATCATGAATCATGAATCATTAATTGAATCATGAATCATGAATTGAATCATGAATCATGAATCATGAATTGAATCATGAATCATGAATTGAATCATGAATCATGAATTATGAATCATGAATTGAATCATGAATCATGAATTATGAATCATGAATTGAATTATGAATCATGAATCATGAATTGAATCATAAATCATGAATCATGAATCGTGAATTGAATAATGAATCATGAATCATAAATCATGAATCATGAATTGAATCATGAATTAAATCATGAATCATGAATTGAATCATGAAGCATGAATCATGAATCATAAATTGAATCAAGAATCATGAATCATGAATTGAAACATGAATCATGATTCATGAATTGAATCATGAATCATGAATCGAATCATGAATCATGAATTGAATCATGAATCATGAATCATGAATTAAATCATGAATCATGAATTATGGATCATGAATCGAATCATGAATCATGAATCATGAATTGAATCATGAATCATGAATCATGAATCGAATCATGAATCAAGAATTATGAATCAAATCATGAATCATGAATTGAATCATGAATCATGAATCATGAATTGAATCATGAATCATGAATCATGAATTGAATCATGAATCATGAATCATGAATTGAATCATGAATTAAATCATGAATCATGAATTATGGATCATGAATCGAATCATGAATCATGAATCAAATCATAAATCATGAATTGAATCATGAATCATGAAGTATGAATCATGAATTGAATCATGAATCATGAATCATGAATCATGAATTGAATCATGAATTGAATCATGAATCATGAATCATAATTCATAAATTGAATCATGAATCATGAATCATGAATCATGAATTGAATCATGAATTGAATCATAATTCAAGAATCATGAATTGAATCATGAATCATGAATCATAAATTTAATCATGAATCATGAATCATGAATTGAATCATGAATTGAATCATGAATCATGAATCATAAATTGAATCATGAATCATGAATTGAATCATGAATCATGAATCGAATCATGAATCATGAATCATGAATTGAATCATGAATCATGAATCGAATCATGATTCATGAATCATGAATTAAATCATGAATCAAGAATCATGAATAGAATCATGAATCATGAATCATGAATCGAATCATGAATCATGAATCAAGAATCATGAATCGAATCATGAATCATGAATCGAATCATGAATCATGAATTGAATCATGAATTGAATCATGAATCATGAATCATGAATCATGAATCGAATCATGAATCAAGAATTATGAATCGAATCATGAATCATGAATTAAATCATGAATCATAAATCATGAATTGATTCATAAATCATGAATCATGAATCATAAATCATGAATCATGAATCATAAATAATGAATTGAATCATAAATCATGAATCATGAATCTAATCATGAATCATGAATCATGAATAATGAATTGAATCATGAATTATGAATCATGAATATTTTCATGAATCGTGAATTATGTATCATGAATTGAATCATGAATCATGAATCATTAATTGAATCATGAATCATGAATTGAATCATGAATCATGAATCATGAATTGAATCATGAATCATGAATTGAATCATGAATCATGAATTATGAATCATGAATTGAATCATGAATCATGAATTATGAATCATGAATTGAATTATGAATCATGAATCATGAATTGAATCATAAATCATGAATCATGAATCGTGAATTGAATAATGAATCATGAATCATAAATCATGAATCATGAATTGAATCATGAATTAAATCATGAATCATGAATTGAATCATGAATCATGAATCATGAATCATAAATTGAATCAAGAATCATGAATCATGAATTGAAACATGAATCATGATTCATGAATTGAATCATGAATCATGAATCGAATCATGAATCATGAATCATGAATTGAATCATGAATTGAATCATGAATCATGAATTGAATCCTGAATCATGGATCATGAATCATGAATTAAATGATGAATCATGAATTATGAATCATGAATTGATTCATGAATCAAGAATTATGAATCAAATCATGAATCATGAATTGAATCATGAATCATGAATCATGAATTGAATCATGAATTGAATCATGAATCATGAATTGAATCCTGAATCATGGATCATGAATCATGAATTAAATGATGAATCATGAATTATGAATCATGAATTGATTCATGAATCATGAATCATGAATTGAATCATGAATCATGAATCATGAATTAAATCATGAATCATGAATCATGAATTGAATCAAGAATCATGAATCATGAATTATGAATAATGAATTGAATCATGAATCATGAATCATATATTAAATCATGAATCATTAATCATGAATTGAATCATGAATTGAATCATGAATCATGAAATATGAATTGAATCATGAATCATAAATCATGAATCATGAATAAATCATGAATCATGAATCATGAATAAATCATGAATTATGAATCATGAATTGATTCATGAATCATGAATCATGGATCATGAATCATGAATTGAATGATGAATCACGAATCTTGAATCATGAATTGAATCATGAATCATGAATCATGAATTATGAATAATGAATTGAATCATGAATCATGAATCATATATTAAATCATGAATCATGAATCATGAATCGAATCATGAATCAAGAATTATGAATCATGAATCGAATCATGAATCAAGAATTATGAATCAAATCATGAATCATGAATTGAATCATGAATCATGAATCATGAATTGAATCATGAATTGAATCATGAATCATAAATCATGAATTGAATCATGAATCATGAATTATGAATCATGAATCGAATCATGAATCATGAATCTTGAATCATGAATCATGAATTGAATCATGAATCATGAATCATGAATTAAATCATGAATCATGAATCATGAATTGAATCAAGAATCATGAATCATGAATTGAATGATGAATCACGAATCTTGAATCATGAATCATGAATTGAATCATGAATCATGAATTATGAATAATGAATTGAATCATGAATCATGAATCATATATTAAATCATGAATCATTAATCATGAATTGAATCATGAATTGAATCATAAATCATGAAATATGAATTGAATCATGAATCATAAATCAGGAATCATGAATAAATCATGAATCATGAATCATGAATAAATCATGAATCATGAATCATGAATCGAATCATGAATCAAGAATTATGAATCATGAATCGAATCATGAATCAAGAATTATGAATCAAATCATGAATCATGAATTGAATCATGAATCATGAATCATGAATTGAATCATGAATTGAATCATGAATCATGAATCATGAATTGAATCATGAATCATGAATTATGAATCATGAATTGAATCATGAATCATGAATCGAATCATGAATCATGAATCTTGAATCATGAATCATGAATCATGAATCATGAATCATGAATCATGAATCATGAATTGAATCATGAATCATGAATCATGAATTGAATCATGAATCATGAATTATGAATCATGAATCATGAATTGAATCATGAATTGAATCATGAATCATGAATCATGAATTGAATCATGGATCATGAATTGCATCATGAATCATGAATTGAATCATAAATCATGAATCATGAATTGAATCATGAATTATGAATCATGAATTGAATCATGAATCATGAATTATGAATCATGAATTGAATTATGAATCATGAATCATGAATTGAATCATAAATCATGAATCATGAATCATGAATTGAATCATGAATCATGAATCATAAATCATGAATCATGAATTGAATCATGAATTAAATCATGATTTATGAATCATGAATTGAATCATGAATCATGAATCATGAATCATGAATCATAAATTGAATCATGAATCATGAATTGAATCATGAATTGAATCATGAATCATGAATCATGAATTGAATCATGAATTGAATCATGAATCATGAATCGAATCATGATTCATGAATCATGAATTGAATCATGAATCATGAATCGAATCATGATTCATGAATCATGAATTGAATCATGAATCATGAATCATGAATCGAATCATGAATCATGAATTGAATCATGAATTGAATCATGAATCTTGAATCTTGAATCGTGAATCATGAATTGAATCATTAATCATGAATTATGAATCATGAATTGAATATTGAATCATGAATCATGAATTGAATCATGAATCATGAATTGAATCATGAATTATGAATCATGAATTGAATCATGAATCATGAATCATGAATCATGAATTGAATCATGAATTGAATCATGAATCATGAATCATGAATTAAATCATGAATCATGAATCATGATTTGAATCATGAATCATGAATTAAATCATGAATCATGAAATATGGATCATGAATCGAATCATGAATCATGAATCGAATCATGAATTGAATCATGAATCAAATCATGAATTATGAATTGAATCATGAATCATAAATTATGAATCATGAATTGAATTATGAATCATGAATCATGAATCATGAATCATGAATTGAATCATGAATTGAATCATGAATCATGAATCATGAATCATAAATTGAATCATGAATCATGAATCATGAATCATGAATTGAATCATGAATTGAATCATAAGGCAAGAATCATGAATTGAATCATGAATCATGAATCATAAATTGAATCATGAATCATGAATCATGAATTGAATCATGAATTGAATCATGAATCATGAATCATGAACTGAATCATGAATCATGAATTGAATCATGAATCATGAATCATGAATTGAATCATGAATTGAATCATGAATCATGAATCATGAACTGAATCATGAATCATGAATTGAATCATGAATCATGAATCATGAATTGAATCATGAATCATGAATTGAATCATGAATCATGAATCATGAATCATGAATTGAATCATGAATCATGAATCATAAATCATGAATCGAATCATGAATGAAGAATTATGAATCGAATCATGAATCATGAATTGAATCATGAATCATAAATCATGAATTGAATCATGAATTGAATCATGAATCATGAATCATTAATTGAATCATGAATCATGAATCAAATCATGAATCATGAATCATGAATTCAATCATGAATCATGAATCGAATCATGATTCATGAATCATGAATTAAATCATGAATCATGAATTGATTCATAAATCATGAATCATGAATCATAAATAATGAATTGAATCATAAATCATGAATCATGAATCGTGAATTGAATAATGAATCATGAATCATAAATCATGAATCATGAATTGAATCATGAATTAAATCATGAATCATGAATTGAATCATGAATCATGAATCATGAATCATAAATTGAATCAAGAATCATGAATCATGAATTGAAACATGAATCATGATTCATGAATTGAATCATGAATCATGAATCGAATCATGAATCATGAATCATGAATTGAATCATGAATTGAATCATGAATCATGAATTGAATCCTGAATCATGGATCATGAATCATGAATTAAATGATGAATCATGAATTATGAATCATGAATTGATTCATGAATCAAGAATTATGAATCAAATCATGAATCATGAATTGAATCATGAATCATGAATCATGAATTGAATCATGAATTGAATCATGAATCATGAATTGAATCCTGAATCATGGATCATGAATCATGAATTAAATGATGAATCATGAATTATGAATCATGAATTGATTCATGAATCATGAATCATGAATTGAATCATGAATCATGAATCATGAATTAAATCATGAATCATGAATCATGAATTGAATCAAGAATCATGAATCATGAATTATGAATAATGAATTGAATCATGAATCATGAATCATATATTAAATCATGAATCATTAATCATGAATTGAATCATGAATTGAATCATGAATCATGAAATATGAATTGAATCATGAATCATAAATCATGAATCATGAATAAATCATGAATCATGAATCATGAATAAATCATGAATTATGAATCATGAATTGATTCATGAATCATGAATCATGGATCATGAATCATGAATTGAATGATGAATCACGAATCTTGAATCATGAATTGAATCATGAATCATGAATCATGAATTATGAATAATGAATTGAATCATGAATCATGAATCATATATTAAATCATGAATCATTAATCATGAATTGAATCATGAATTGAATCATGAATCATGAAATATGAATTGAATCATGAATCATAAATCATGAATCATGAATAAATCATGAATCATGAATCATGAATAAATCATGAATCATGAATCATGAATCGAATCATGAATCAAGAATTATGAATCATGAATCGAATCATGAATCAAGAATTATGAATCAAATCATGAATCATGAATTGAATCATGAATCATGAATCATGAATTGAATCATGAATTGAATCATGAATCATAAATCATGAATTGAATCATGAATCATGAATTATGAATCATGAATCGAATCATGAATCATGAATCTTGAATCATGAATCATGAATTGAATCATGAATCATGAATCATGAATTAAATCATGAATCATGAATCATGAATTGAATCAAGAATCATGAATCATGAATTGAATGATGAATCACGAATCTTGAATCATGAATCATGAATTGAATCATGAATCATGAATTATGAATAATGAATTGAATCATGAATCATGAATCATATATTAAATCATGAATCATTAATCATGAATTGAATCATGAATTGAATCATGAATCATGAAATATGAATTGAATCATGAATCATAAATCAGGAATCATGAATAAATCATGAATCATGAATCATGAATAAATCATGAATCATGAATCATGAATCGAATCATGAATCAAGAATTATGAATCATGAATCGAATCATGAATCAAGAATTATGAATCAAATCATGAATCATGAATTGAATCATGAATCATGAATCATGAATTGAATCATGAATTGAATCATGAATCATGAATCATGAATTGAATCATGAATCATGAATTATGAATCATGAATTGAATCATGAATCATGAATCGAATCATGAATCATGAATCTTGAATCATGAATCATGAATCATGAATCATGAATCATGAATCATGAATTGAATCATGAATCATGAATCATGAATTGAATCATGAATCATGAATTATGAATCATGAATCATGAATTGAATCATGAATTGAATCATGAATCATGAATCATGAATTGAATCATGGATCATGAATTGCATCATGAATCATGAATTGAATCATAAATCATGAATCATGAATTGAATCATGAATTATGAATCATGAATTGAATCATGAATCATGAATTATGAATCATGAATTGAATTATGAATCATGAATCATGAATTGAATCATAAATCATGAATCATGAATCATGAATTGAATCATGAATCATGAATCATAAATCATGAATCATGAATTGAATCATGAATTAAATCATGATTTATGAATCATGAATTGAATCATGAATCATGAATCATGAATCATGAATCATAAATTGAATCATGAATCATGAATTGAATCATGAATTGAATCATGAATCATGAATCATGAATTGAATCATGAATTGAATCATGAATCATGAATCGAATCATGATTCATGAATCATGAATTGAATCATGAATCATGAATCGAATCATGATTCATGAATCATGAATTGAATCATGAATCATGAATCATGAATCGAATCATGAATCATGAATTGAATCATGAATTGAATCATGAATCTTGAATCTTGAATCGTGAATCATGAATTGAATCATTAATCATGAATTATGAATCATGAATTGAATATTGAATCATGAATCATGAATTGAATCATGAATCATGAATTGAATCATGAATTATGAATCATGAATTGAATCATGAATCATGAATCATGAATCATGAATTGAATCATGAATTGAATCATGAATCATGAATCATGAATTAAATCATGAATCATGAATCATGATTTGAATCATGAATCATGAATTAAATCATGAATCATGAAATATGGATCATGAATCGAATCATGAATCATGAATCGAATCATGAATTGAATCATGAATCAAATCATGAATTATGAATTGAATCATGAATCATAAATTATGAATCATGAATTGAATTATGAATCATGAATCATGAATCATGAATCATGAATTGAATCATGAATTGAATCATGAATCATGAATCATGAATCATAAATTGAATCATGAATCATGAATCATGAATCATGAATTGAATCATGAATTGAATCATAAGGCAAGAATCATGAATTGAATCATGAATCATGAATCATAAATTGAATCATGAATCATGAATCATGAATTGAATCATGAATTGAATCATGAATCATGAATCATGAACTGAATCATGAATCATGAATTGAATCATGAATCATGAATCATGAATTGAATCATGAATTGAATCATGAATCATGAATCATGAACTGAATCATGAATCATGAATTGAATCATGAATCATGAATCATGAATTGAATCATGAATCATGAATTGAATCATGAATCATGAATCATGAATCATGAATTGAATCATGAATCATGAATCATAAATCATGAATCGAATCATGAATGAAGAATTATGAATCGAATCATGAATCATGAATTGAATCATGAATCATAAATCATGAATTGAATCATGAATTGAATCATGAATCATGAATCATTAATTGAATCATGAATCATGAATCAAATCATGAATCATGAATCATGAATTCAATCATGAATCATGAATCGAATCATGATTCATGAATCATGAATTAAATCATGAATCATGAATTGATTCATAAATCATGAATCATGAATCATAAATAATGAATTGAATCATAAATCATGAATCATGAATCTAATCATGAATCATGAATCATGAATAATGAATTGAATCATGAATTATGAATCATGAATATTTTCATGAATCGTGAATTATGTATCATGAATTGAATCATGAATCATGAATCATGAATTATGAATTGAATCATGAATTGAATCATGAATCATGAATTATGAATCATGAATTGAATCATGAATCATGAATCATGAATTGAATCATGAATCATGAATTATGAATCATGAATCATGAATTGAATCATGAATTGAATGATGAATCATGAATTGAATCATGGATCATGAATTGCATCATGAATCATGAATCATGAATCAAATCATGAATCATGAATAATGAATTGAATCATGAATTGAATCATGAATCGATTAATGAATTGAATCATGAATCATGAATCATGAATTGAATCATGAATCATGAATTATGAATCATGAATTGAATCATGAATCATAAATTATGAATCATGAATTGAATTATGAATCATGAATCATGAATTGAATCATAAATCATGAATCATGAATCGTGAATTGATTAATGAATCATGAATCATAAATCATGAATCATGAATTAAATCATGAATCATGAATCATGAATTGAATCATGAATCATGAATCATGAATCATAAATTGAATCATGAATCATGAATTGAATCATGAATTGAATCATGAATCATGAATCGAATCATGAATCATGAATCATGAATTGAATCATGAATTGAATCATGAATCATGAATCGAATCATGAATCATAAATCATGAATTGAATCATGAATCATGAATCGAATCATGATTCATGAATCATGAATTGAATCATGAATCATGAATCATGAATTGAATCATGAATCATGAATCATGAATCGAATCATGAATCATGAATCATGAATCGAATCATGAATCATGAATCAAGAATCATAAATCGAATCATGAATCATGAATTGAATCATGAATCATGAATCATGAATCATGAATTGAATCATGAATCATGAATCATGAATCGAATCATGAATCAAGAATTATGAATCGAATCATGAAGCATGAATTGAATCATGAATCATGAATCATGTTTTGAATCATGAATTGAATCATTAATCATGGATCATGAATCATGAATTAAATGATGAATCATGAATTATGAATCATAAATTGATTCATGAATCATGAATCATGAATTATGAATCATGAATTGAATTATGAATCATGAATCATGAATTGAATCATAAATCATGAATCATGAATCGTGAATTGAATAATGAATCATGAATCATAAATCATGAATCATGAATTAAATCATGAATTAAATCATGAATCATGAATTGAATCATGAATCATGAATCATGAATCATAAATTGAATCAAGAATCATGAATCATGAATTGAAACATGAATCATGATTCATGAATTGAATCATGAATCATGAATCGAATCATGAATCATGAATTGAATCATGAATCATGAATCATGAATTAAATCATGAATCATGAATTATGGATCATGAATCGAATCATGAATCATGAATCATGAATTGAATCATGAATCATGAATCATGAATCGAATCATGAATCAAGAATTATGAATCGAATCATGAATCATGAATTGAATCATGAATCATGAATCATGAATTGAATCATGAATCATGAATCATGAATTGAATCATGAATCATGAATCATGAATTGAATCATGAATTATATCATGAATCATGAATTATGGATCATGAATCGAATCATGAATCATGAATCAAATCATAAATCATGAATTGAATCATGAATCATGAAGTATGAATCATGAATTGAATCATGAATCATGAATCATGAATCATGAATTGAATCATGAATTGAATCATGAATCATGAATCATAATTCATAAATTGAATCATGAATCATGAATCATGAATCATGAATTGAATCATGAATTGAATCATAATTCAAGAATCATGAATTGAATCATGAATCATGAATCATAAATTGAATCATGAATCATGAATCATGAATTGAATCATGAATTGAATCATGAATCATGAATCATAAATTGAATCATGAATCATGAATTGAATCATGAATCATGAATCGAATCATGAATCATGAATCATGAATTGAATCATGAATCATGAATCGAATCATGATTCATGAATCATGAATTAAATCATGAATCAAGAATCATGAATAGAATCATGAATCATGAATCATGAATCGAATCATGAATCATGAATCAAGAATCATGAACCGAATCATGAATCATGAATTGAATCATGAATTGAATCATGAATCATGAATCATGAATCATGAATCGAATCATGAATCAAGAATTATGAATCGAATCATGAATCATGAATTAAATCATGAATCATAAATCATGAATTGATTCATAAATCATGAATCATGAATCATAAATCATGAATCATGAATCATAAATAATGAATTGAATCATAAATCATGAATCATGAATCTAATCATGAATCATGAATCATGAATAATGAATTGAATCATGAATTATGAATCATGAATATTTTCATGAATCGTGAATTATGTATCATGAATTGAATCATGAATCATGAATCATTAATTGAATCATGAATCATGAATTGAATCATGAATCATGAATCATGAATTGAATCATGAATCATGAATTGAATCATGAATCATGAATTATGAATCATGAATTGAATCATGAATCATGAATTATGAATCATGAATTGAATTATGAATCATGAATCATGAATTGAATCATAAATCATGAATCATGAATCGTGAATTGAATAATGAATCATGAATCATAAATCATGAATCATGAATTGAATCATGAATTAAATCATGAATCATGAATTGAATCATGAATCATGAATCATGAATCATAAATTGAATCAAGAATCATGAATCATGAATTGAAACATGAATCATGATTCATGAATTGAATCATGAATCATGAATCGAATCATGAATCATGAATCATGAATTGAATCATGAATTGAATCATGAATCATGAATTGAATCCTGAATCATGGATCATGAATCATGAATTAAATGATGAATCATGAATTATGAATCATGAATTGATTCATGAATCAAGAATTATGAATCAAATCATGAATCATGAATTGAATCATGAATCATGAATCATGAATTGAATCATGAATTGAATCATGAATCATGAATTGAATCCTGAATCATGGATCATGAATCATGAATTAAATGATGAATCATGAATTATGAATCATGAATTGATTCATGAATCATGAATCATGAATTGAATCATGAATCATGAATCATGAATTAAATCATGAATCATGAATCATGAATTGAATCAAGAATCATGAATCATGAATTATGAATAATGAATTGAATCATGAATCATGAATCATATATTAAATCATGAATCATTAATCATGAATTAAATCATGAATTGAATCATGAATCATGAAATATGAATTGAATCATGAATCATAAATCATGAATCATGAATAAATCATGAATCATGAATCATGAATAAATCATGAATTATGAATCATGAATTGATTCATGAATCATGAATCATGAATTGAATGATGAATCACGAATCTTGAATCATGAATCATGAATTGAATCATGAATCATGAATCATGAATTATGAATAATGAATTGAATCATGAATCATGAATCATATATTAAATCATGAATCATTAATCATGAATTGAATCATGAATTGAATCATGAATCATGAAATATGAATTGAATCATGAATCATAAATCATGAATCATGAATAAATCATGAATCATGAATCATGAATAAATCATGAATCATGAATCATGAATCGAATCATGAATCAAGAATTATGAATCATGAATCGAATCATGAATCAAGAATTATGAATCAAATCATGAATCATGAATTGAATCATGAATCATGAATCATGAATTGAATCATGAATTGAATCATGAATCATAAATCATGAACTGAATCATGAATCATAAATCATGAATTGAATCATGAATCATGAATTATGAATCATGAATCGAATCATGAATCATGAATCTTGAATCATGAATCATGAATTGAATCATGAATCATGAATCATGAATTAAATCATGAATCATGAATCATGAATTGAATCAAGAATCATGAATCATGAATTGAATGATGAATCACGAATCTTGAATCATGAATCATGAATTGAATCATGAATCATGAATTATGAATAATGAATTGAATCATGAATCATGAATCATATATTAAATCATGAATCATTAATCATGAATTGAATCATGAATTGAATCATGAATCATGAAATATGAATTGAATCATAAATCAGGAATCATGAATAAATCATGAATCATGAATCATGAATAAATCATGAATCATGAATCATGAATCGAATCATGAATCAAGAATTATGAATCATGAATCGAATCATGAATCAAGAATTATGAATCAAATCATGAATCATATATTAAATCATGAATCATTAATCATGAATTGAATCATGAATTGAATCATGAATCATGAAATATGAATTGAATCATGAATCATAAATCATGACTCATGAATAAATCATGAATCATGAATCATGAATAAATCATGAATTATGAATCATGAATTGATTCATGAATCATGAATCATGGATCATGAATCATGAATTGAATGATGAATCACGAATCTTGAATCATGAATCATGAATTGAATCATGAATCATGAATCATGAATTATGAATAATGAATTGAATCATGAATCATGAATCATATATTAAATCATGAATCATTAATCATGAATTGAATCATGAATTGAATCATGAATCATGAAATATGAATTGAATCATGAATCATAAATCATGAATCATGAATAAATCATGAATCATGAATCATGAATAAATCATGAATCATGAATCATGAATCGAATCATGAATCAAGAATTATGAATCATGAATCGAATCATGAATCAAGAATTATGAATCAAATCATGAATCATGAATTGAATCATGAATCATGAATCATGAATTGAATCATGAATTGAATCATGAATCATAAATCATGAATTGAATCATGAATCATAAATCATGAATTGAATCATGAATCATGAATTATGAATCATGAATCGAATCATGAATCATGAATCTTGAATCATGAATCATGAATTGAATCATGAATCATGAATCATGAATTAAATCATGAATCATGAATCATGAATTGAATCAAGAATCATGAATCATGAATTGAATGATGAATCACGAATCTTGAATCATGAATCATGAATTGAATCATGAATCATGAATTATGAATAATGAATTGAATCATGAATCATGAATCATATATTAAATCATGAATCATTAATCATGAATTGAATCATGAATTGAATCATGAATCATGAAATATGAATTGAATCATGAATCATAAATCAGGAATCATGAATAAATCATGAATCATGAATCATGAATAAATCATGAATCATGAATCATGAATCGAATCATGAATCAAGAATTATGAATCATGAATCGAATCATGAATCAAGAATTATGAATCAAATCATGAATCATGAATTGAATCATGAATCATGAATCATGAATTGAATCATGAATTGAATCATGAATCATGAATCATGATTGAATCATGAATCATGAATTATGAATCATGAATTGAATCATGAATCATGAATCGAATCATGAATCATGAATCTTGAATCATGAATCATGAATCATGAATCATGAATCATGAATCATGAATCATGAATTGAATCATGAATCATGAATCATGAATTGAATCATGAATCATGAATTATGAATCATGAATCATGAATTGAATCATGAATTGAATCATGAATCATGAATCATGAATTGAATCATGGATCATGAATTGCATCATGAATCATGAATTGAATCATAAATCATGAATCATGAATTGAATCATGAATTATGAATCATGAATTGAATCATGAATCATGAATTATGAATCATGAATCATGAATTATGAATCATGAATTGAATTATGAATCATGAATCATGAATTGAATCATAAATCATGAATCATGAATCATGAATTGAATCATGAATCATGAATCATAAATCATGAATCATGAATTGAATCATGAATTAAATCATGATTTATGAATCATGAATTGAATCATGAATCATGAATCATGAATCATGAATGATAAATTGAATCATGAATCATGAATTGAATCATGAATTGAATCATGAATCATGAATCATGAATTGAATCATGAATTGAATCATGAATCATGAATCGAATCATGATTCATGAATCATGAATTGAATCATGAATCATGAATCGAATCATGATTCATGAATCATGAATTGAATCATGAATCATGAATCATGAATCGAATCATGAATCATGAATTGAATCATGAATTGAATCATGAATCTTGAATCTTGAATCGTGAATCATGAATTGAATCATTAATCATGAATTATGAATCATGAATTGAATATTGAATCATGAATCATGAATTGAATCATGAATCATGAATTGAATCATGAATTATGAATCATGAATTGAATCATGAATCATGAATCATGAATCATGAATTGAATCATGAATTGAATCATGAATCATGAATCATGAATTAAATCATGAATCATGAATCATGATTTGAATCATGAATCATGAATTAAATCATGAATCATGAAATATGGATCATGAATCGAATCATGAATCATGAATCGAATCATGAATTGAATCATGAATCAAATCATGAATTATGAATTGAATCATGAATCATAAATTATGAATCATGAATTGAATTATGAATCATGAATCATGAATCATGAATCATGAATTGAATCATGAATTGAATCATGAATCATGAATCATGAATCATAAATTGAATCATGAATCATGAATCATGAATCATGAATTGAATCATGAATTGAATCATAAGGCAAGAATCATGAATTGAATCATGAATCATGAATCATAAATTGAATCATGAATCATGAATCATGAATTGAATCATGAATTGAATCATGAATCATGAATCATGAATCATGAATCATGAACTGAATCATGAATCATGAATCATGAATCATGAATTGAATCATGAATTGAATCATGAATCATGAATCATGAACTGAATCATGAATCATGAATTGAATCATGAATCATGAATCATGAATCATGAATTGAATCATGAATTGAATCATGAATCATGAATCATGAATCATGAATTGAATCATGAATCATGAATCATAAATCATGAATCGAATCATGAATGAAGAATTATGAATCGAATCATGAATCATGAATTGAATCATGAATCATAAATCATGAATTGAATCATGAATTGAATCATGAATCATGAATCATTAATTGAATCATGAATCATGAATCAAATCATGAATCATTAATCATGAATTCAATCATGAATCATGAATCGAATCATGATTCATGAATCATGAATTAAATCATGAATCATGAATTGATTCATAAATCATGAATCATGAATCATAAATAATGAATTGAATCATAAATCATGAATCATGAATCTAATCATGAATCATGAATCATGAATAATGAATTGAATCATGAATTATGAATCATGAATATTTTCATGAATCGTGAATTATGTATCATGAATTGAATCATGAATCATGAATCATGAATTATGAATTGAATCATGAATTGAATCATGAATCATGAATTATGAATCATGAATTGAATCATGAATCATGAATCATGAATTGAATCATGAATCATGAATTATGAATCATGAATCATGAATTGAATCATGAATTGAATGATGAATCATGAATTGAATCATGGATCATGAATTGCATCATGAATCATGAATCATGAATCAAATCATGAATCATGAATAATGAATTGAATCATGAATTGAATCATGAATCGATTAATGAATTGAATCATGAATCATGAATCATGAATTGAATCATGAATCATGAATTATGAATCATGAATTGAATCATGAATCATAAATTATGAATCATGAATTGAATTATGAATCATGAATCATGAATTGAATCATAAATCATGAATCATGAATCGTGAATTGATTAATGAATCATGAATCATAAATCATGAATCATGAATTAAATCATGAATCATGAATCATGAATTGAATCATGAATCATGAATCATGAATCATAAATTGAATCATGAATCATGAATTGAATCATGAATTGAATCATGAATCATGAATCGAATCATGAATCATGAATCATGAATTGAATCATGAATTGAATCATGAATCATGAATCGAATCATGAATCATAAATCATGAATTGAATCATGAATCATGAATCGAATCATGATTCATGAATCATGAATCATGAATCATGAATTGAATCATGAATCATGAATCATGAATCGAATCATGAATCATGAATCAAGAATCATAAATCGAATCATGAATCATGAATTGAATCATGAATCATGAATCATGAATCATGAATTGAATCATGAATCATGAATCATGAATCGAATCATGAATCAAGAATTATGAATCGAATCATGAAGCATGAATTGAATCATGAATCATGAATCATGTTTTGAATCATGAATTGAATCATTAATCATGGATCATGAATCATGAATTAAATGATGAATCATGAATTATGAATCATAAATTGATTCATGAATCATGAATCATGAATTGAATCATGAATCATGAATCATGAATCATGAATTAAATCATGAATCATGAATCATGAATTGAATCAAGTATCATGAATCATGAATTGAATCATGAATCATGAATCTTGAATCATGAATCATGAATTGAATCATGAATCATGAATTATGAATAATGAATTGAATCATGAATCATGAATCATATATTGAATCATGAATCATTAATCATGAATTGAATCATGAATTGAATCATGAATCATGAAATATGAATTGAATCATGAATCATAAATCATGAATCATGAATAAATCATGAATCATGAATCATGAATCGAATCATGAATCAAGAATTATGAATCATGAATCGAATCATGAATCAAGAATTATGAATCAAATCATGAATCATGAATTGAATCATGAATCATGAATCATGAATCATGAATTGAATCATGAATCATGAATCATGAATTGAATCATAAATCATGAATCATGAATCGTGAATTGAATCATGAATCATGAATCATAAATCATGAATCATGAATTGAATCATGAATTAAATCATGAATCATCAATTATGAATTGAATCATGAATCATGAATCATGAATCATGAATCATAAATTGAATCATGAATCGTGAATCATGAATTGAATCATGAATTGAATCATGAATCATGAATCGAATCATGAATCATGAATCATGAATTGAATCATGAATTTAATCATGAATCATGAATCGAATCATGAATCATAAATCATGAATTGAATCATGAATCATGAATCGAATCATGATTCATGAATCATGAATTGAATCATGAATCATGAATCATGAATTGAATCATGAATCATGAATCATGAATCGAATCATGAATCATGAATCAAGAATCATAAATCAAATCATGAATCATGAATTGAATCATGAATCATGAATCATGAATCATGAATTGAATCATGAATCATAAATCATGAATCATGAATTAAATCATGAATCATGAATCATGAATCGAATCATGAATCAAGAATTATGAATCGAATCATGAATCATGAATTGAATCATGAATCATGAATCGAATCATGAATCAAGAATTATGAATCGAATCATGAATCATGAATCATGAATTAAATGAAGAATCATGAATTATGAATCATGAATTGATTCATGAATCATGAATCATGAATCGAATCATGAATCATGAATCATGAATCATGAATTAAATCATGAATCATGAATCATGAATTGAATCAAGAATCATGAATCATGAATTGAATCATGAATCATGAATCTTGAATCATGAATCATGAATTGAATCATGAATCATGAATTATGAATAATGAATTGAATCATGAATCATGAATCATATATTGAATCATGAATCATTAATCATGAATTGAATCATGAATTGACTCATGAATCATGAAATATGAATTGAATCATGAATCAAGAATTATGAATCATGAATCAAATCATGAATCAAGAATTATGCATCAAATCATGAATTATGAATTGAATCATGGATCATGAATCATGAATTGAATCATGAATCATGAATTATGAATCATGAATTGAATCATGAATCATGGATCATGAATCATGAATTGAATCATGAATCATGAATTATGAATCATGAATTGAATCATGAATCATGAATCATGAATCGAATCATTAATCATGAATCTTGAATCATGAATCATGAATAAATCATGAATCATGAATCGAATCATGAATCAAGAATTATGAATCATGAATCAAATCATGAATCAAGAATTATGCATCAAATCATGAATTATGAATTGAATCATGAATCATGAATCATGAATTGAATCATGAATTGAATCATGAATCATGAATCATGAATTGAATCATGAATTGAATCATGAATCATGAATCATGAATTGAATCATGAATCATGGATCATGAATCATGAATTGAATCATGAATCATGAATTATGAATCATGAATTGAATCATGAATCATGAATCATGAATCAAATCATGAATCATGAATCTTGAATCATGAATCATGAATCATGAATCATGAATCATGAATTGAATCATGAATCATGAATCATGAATTGAATCATGAATCATGAATTATGAATCATGAATCATGAATTTAATCAAGAATTGAATCATGAATCGATTAATGAATTGAATCATGAATCATGAATTGAATCATGAATTATGAATCATGAATTGAATCATGAATCATGAATTATGAATCATGAATTGAATTATGAATCATGAATCATGAATTGAATCATAAATCATGAATCCTGAATCATGAATTGAATCATGAATCATGAATCATAAATCATGAATCATGAATTGAATCATGAATTGAATCATGAATCATGAATCATGAATCATGAATCATAAATTGAATCATGAATCATGAATCATGAATTGAATCATGAATTAAATCATGAATCATGATTCATGAATTGAATCATGAATTGAATCATGAATCATGAATCATGTTTTGAATCATGAATTGAATCATGAATCATGGATCATGAATCATGAATTAAATGATGAATCATGAATTATGAATCATGAATTGATTCATGAATCATGAATCGAATCATGAATCAGGAATCATGAATCATGAATTAAATCATGAATCATGAATCATGAATTGAATAAAGAATCATGAATCATGAATTGAATCATGAATCATGAATTGAATCATGAATCATGAATCGAATCATGAATCAAGAATTATGAATCGAATCATGAATCATGAATCATGAATTAAATGAAGAATCATGAATTATGAATCATGAATTGATTCATAAATCATGAATCGAATCATGAATCATGAATCATGAATCATGAATTAAATCATGAATCATGAATCATGAATTGAATCAAGAATCATGAATCATGAATTGAATCATGAATCATGAATCTTGAATCATGAATCATGAATTGAATCATGAATCATGAATTATGAATAATGAATTGAATCATGAATCATGAATCATATATTGAATCATGAATCATTAATCATGAATTGAATCATGAATTGAATCATGAATCATGAAATATGAATTGAATCATGAATCAAGAATTATGAATCATGAATCAAATCATGAATCAAGAATTATGCATCAAATCATGAATTATGAATTGAATCATGAATCATGAATCATGAATTGAATCATGAATTGAATCATGAATCATGAATCATGAATTGAATCATAAATCATGGATCATGAATCATGAATTGAATCATGAATCATGAATTATGAATCATGAATTGAATCATGAATCATGAATCATGAATCGAATCATGAATCATGAATCTTGAATCATGAATCATGAATCATGAATCATGAATCATGAATCATGAATTGAATCATGAATCATGAATCATGAATTGAATCATGAATCATGAATTATGAATCATGAATCATGAATTGAATCATGAATTGAATCATGAATTGAATCATGAATCGATTAATGAATTGAATCATGAATCATGAATTGAATCATGAATCATGAATCATGAATTGAATCATGAATCATGAATTATGAATCATGAATTGAATCATGAATCATGAATTATGAATCATGAATTGAATTATGAATCATGAATCATGAAATGAATCATAAATCATGAATCATGAATCATGAATTGAATCATGAATCATGAATCATAAATCATGAATCATGAATTGAATCATGAATTGAATCATGAATCATGAATCATGAATCATGAATCATAAATTAAATCATGAATCATGAATCATGAATTGAATCATGAATTAAATCATGAATCATGATTCATGAATTGAATCATGAATCATGAATCGAATCATGAATCATGAATAATGAATTGAATCATGAATCATGAATCGAATCATGATTCATGAATCATGAATTGAATCATGAATCATGAATCATGAATTGAATCATGAGTCATGAATCATGAATCTAATCATGAATCATGAATCAAGAATCATAAATCGAATCATGAATCATGAATTGAATCATGAATCATGAATCATGAATTGAATCATGAATCATAAATCATGAATTATGAATTAAATCATGAATCATGAATCATGAATCGAATCATGAATCAAGAATTATGAATCGAATCATGAATCAAGAATTATGAATCGAATCATGAATCATGAATTGAATCATGAATCATGAATCATGAATTGAATCATGAATTGAATCATGAATCATGAATTGAATCATGAATCATGGATCATGAATCATGAATTAAATGATGAATCATGAATTATGAATCATGAATTGATTCATGAATCATGAATCATGAATCGAATCATGAATCAAGAATCATAAATCGAATCATGAATCATGAATTGAATCATGAATCATGAATCATGAATCGAATCATGAATCATGAATTAAATCATGAATCATGAATCATGAATTGAATCAAGAATCATGAATCATGAATTGAATCATGAATCATGAATCTTGAATCATGAATAATGAATTGAATCATGAATCATGAATCATATATTGAATCATGAATCATGAATCATGAATCATGAATTGAATCATGAATTGAATCATGAATCATGAAATATGAATTGATACATGAATCATAAATCATGAATCATGAATCATTAATCATGAATCATGAATAAATCATGAATCATGAATCATGAATCGAATCATGAATCAAGAATTATGAATCATGAATCGAATCATGAATCAAGAATTATGAATCAAATCATGAATCATGAATTGAATCATGAATCATGAATCATGAATTGAATCATGAATTGAATCATGAATCATGAATCATGAATTGAATCATGAATCATGGATCATGAATCATGAATTGAATCATGAATCATGAATTATGAATCATGAATTGAATCATGATTCATGAATCGAATCATGAATCATGAATCATGAATCATGAATCATGAATCATGAATTGAATCAAGAAGCATGAATCATGAATTGAATCAAGAAACATGAATCATGAATTTAATCATGAATCTTGAATCATGAATCATGAATTGAATCATGAATCATGAATTATGAATCATGAATATAATCATGAATCATGAATCATGAATTGAATCATGAATCATGAATTGAATCATGAATCATGAATTATGAATCATGAATTGAATCATGAATCATGAATCATGAATTGAATCATAAATTATGAATCATGAATTGAATCATGAATTATGAATCATATATTGAATCATGAATCATGAATCATGAATTGAATTATGAATCATGAAATATGAATTGAATCATGAATCATAAATCAAGAATCATGAATAAATCATGAATCATGAATCAAGAATTATGAATCATTAATCGAATCATGAATCAAGAATTATGAATCAAATCATGAATCATGAATTGAATCATGAATCATGGATCATGAATCATGAATTGAATCATGAATCATGAATTATGAATCATGAATTGAATCATGAATCATGAATCATGAATCAAAGCATGAATCATGAATCATGAATCATGAATTGAATTATGAATCATGAATCATGAATCGAATCATGAATCATGAATCATGAATCATGAATCATGAATTGAATCATGAATCATGAATCTTGAATCATGAATTGAATCATTAATCATGAATTATGAATCATGAATTAATCATGAATCATGAATCATGAATTGAATCATGAATCATGAATTGAATCATGAATCATGAATTATGAATCATGAATTGAATCATGAATCATGAATCATGAATCATGAATTGAATCATGAATTGAATCATGAATCATGAATCATGAATTGAATCATGAATCATGAATCATAAATTGAATCATGAATTGAATCATGAATCATGAATCATAAATTGAATCATGAATCATGAATTAAATTAATGAATCATGAATCATGAATCATGAATTGAATCATGAATTGAATCATGAATCATGAATCATGAATTGAATCATGAATCATAAATCATGAATCATGAATCATAAATTGAATAATGAATCATGAATCATGAATTGAATCATGAATTGAATCATGAATCATGAATTGAATCATGAATCATGAATTGAATAATGAATCGTGAATCAAATCATGAATCATGAATTCAATCATGAATCATAATTTGAATCATGATTCATGAATCATGAATTCAATCATGAATCATGAATCATGAATCATGAATCATGAATTGAATCATGAATTGAATCATGAATCATGAATTAAAAATCATGAATTGAATCATGAATCATGAATTATGAATCATGAATTGAATCATGAATCATGAATCATGAATCATGAATCATGAATCATGAATTGAATCATGAATTGAATCATGAATCATGAATCATGAATTAGAAAACATGAATTGAATCATGAATCATGAATCATGAATCATGAATTGAATCATGGATCATGAATTGCATCATGAATCATGAATCATGAATCGAATCATGAATCATGAATCATGAATGAATCATGAATTGAATCATGAATCGATTAATGAATTGAATCATGAATCGATTAATGAATTGAATCATGAATCATAAATTGAATCATGAATCATGAATCATGAATCATGAATTGAATCATGAATCATGAATTATGAATCATGAATTGAATCATGAATCATGAATTATGAATCATGAATTGAATTATGAATCATGAATCATGAATTGAATCATAAATCATGAATCATGAATCATGAATTGAATCATGAATCATGAATTGAATCATGAATTGAATCATGAATCATGATTCATAAATTGAATCATGAATCATGAATCATAAATTGAATCATGAATTGAATCATGAATCATGAATCATGAATTGAATCATGAATCATGATTCATAAATTGAATCATGAATCATAAATTGAATCATGAATTGAATCATGAATCATGAATCATGAATTGAATCATGAATCATGAATCATGAATTGAAACATGAATCATGAATCGAATCATTATTCATGAGTCATTAATTGAATCATGAATTATGAATCGAATTATGAATCATGAATCATGAATTGAATCATGAATCGAAACATGATTCATGAGTCATTAATTGAATCATGAATCATGAATCATGAATCGAATCATGAATCATGAATTGAATCATGAATCATGAATCATGAATTGAATCATGAATCATAAATCATGAATCATGAATTGAATTATGAATCATGAATTATGAATCGAATCATGAATGAAGAATTATGAATCGAATCATGAATCATGAATTGAATCATGAATCATGAATTGAATCATGAATTGAATCATGAATCATGAATCATGAATTGAATCATGAATCATGAATCATGAATTGAATCATGAATCATGGATCATGAATCATGAATTGAATCATGAATCATGAATTATGAATCATGAATTGAATCATGAATCATGAATCATGAATCGAATCATGAATCATGAATCATGAATCGAATCATGAATCATGAATCATGAATCATGAATTAAATCATGAATCATGAATCATGAATCATGAATTAAATCATGAATCATGAATCATGAATCGAATCATGAATCATGAATCATGAATTGAATCAAGAATCATGAATCATGAATCTTGAATCATGAATCATGAATTGAATCATGAATCATGAATTATGAATCATGAATTGAATCATGAATCATGAATCATATATTGAATCATGAATCATGAATCATGAATTGAATTATGAATCATGAAATATGATTTGAATCATGAATCATAAATCAAAAATCATGAATAAATCATGAATCATGAATCAAGAATTATGAATCATGAATCGAATCATGAATCAAGAATTATGAATCAAATCATGAATCATGAATTGAATTATGAATCATGAATCATGAATTGAATCATGAATCATGAATTATGAATCATGAATTGAATCATGAATCATGAATCATGAATCAAATCATGAATCATGAATCATGAATTGAATCATGAATCATGAATCATGAATCGAATCATGAATCATGAATCATGAATTGAATCATGAATCATGAATCTTGAATCATGAACCATGAATTGAATCATTAATCATGAATTATGAATCATGAATTGAATTATGAATCATGAATCATGAATTGAATCATGAATCATGAATTGAATCATGAATCATGAATCATGAATCATGAATTGAATCATGAATCATGAATCATGAATTGAATCATGAATTGAATCATGAATCATGAATCAGGAATTGAATCATGAATCATGAATTAAATCATGAATCATGAATTATGGATCATGAATCGAATCATGAATCATGAATCATGAATCATGAATCATGAATTGAATCAAGAATCATGAATCATGAATTGAATCAAGAAACATGAATCATGAATATAATCATGAATCATGAATCATGAATTGAATCATGAATCATGAATTGAATCATGAATCATGAATTGAATCATGAATCATGAATTATGAATCATGAATTGAATCATGAATCATGAATCATGAATTGAATCATAAATTATGAATCATGAATTGAATGATGAATTATGAATCATATATTGAATCATGAATCATGAATCATGAATTGAATTATGAATCATGAAATATGAATTGAATCATGAATCATAAATCAAGAATCATGAATAAATCATGAATCATGAATCATGAATCAAGAATTATGAATCATGAATCGAATCATGAATCAAGAATTATGAATCAAATCATGAATCATGAATTGAATCATGAATCATGGATCATGAATCATGAATTGAATCATGAATCATGAATTATGAATCATGAATTGAATCATGAATCATGAATTATGAATCATGAATTGAATCATGAATCATGAATCATGAATCAAATCATTAATCATGAATCATGAATCATGAATCATGAATTGAATCATGAATCATGAATCTTGAATCATGAATTGAATCATTAATCATGAATTATAAATCATGAATTAATCATGAATCATGAATCATGAATTGAATCATGAATCATGAATTGAATCATGAATCATGAATTATGAATCATGAATTGAATCATGAATCATGAATCATGAATCATGAATTGAATCATGAATTAAATCATGAATCATGAATCATGAATTGAATCATGAATCATGAATCATAAATTGAATCATGAATTGAATCATGAATCATGAATCATAAATTGAATCATGAATCATGAATTAAATTAATGAATCATGAATCATGAATCATGAATCGAATCATGAATTGAATCATGAGTCATGAATCATGAATTGAATCATGAATCATGAATCATGAATTGAATCATGAATCATGAATCATGAATCATGAATTGAATCATGAATCATGAATCATGAAATCAATCATGATTCATGAATAATGAATTAAATCATAAATCATGAATCATGAATCATGAATCATAAATCATGAATTGAATCATAAATCATGAATCATGAATCATGAATTCAATCATGAATCATAATTTGAATCATGATTCATGAATCATGAAATCAATCATGAATCATGAATAATGAATTGAATCATAAATCATGAATCATGAATCATGAATCATAAATCATGAATTGAATCATAAATCATGAATCATGAATCTAATCATGAATCATGAATAATGAATTGAATCATGAATTATGAATCATGAATATATTGATGAATCATGAATTATGTATCATGAATTGAATCATGAATCATGAATCATGAATCATGAATTGAATCATGAATTGAATCATGAATCATGAATTATAAATCATGAATTGAATCATGAATCATGAATTATGAATCATGAATTGAATCATGAATCATGAATCATGAATCATGAATCATGAATCATGAATTGAATCATGAATTGAATCATGAATCATGAATCATGAATTAGGAAACATGAATTGAATCATGAATCATAAATCATGAATCATGAATTGAATCATGAATTGAATCATGGATCATGAATTGCATCATGAATCATGAATCGAATCATGAATCATGAATCATGAATGAATCATGAATTGAATCATGAATCGATTAATGAATTGAATCATGAATCGATTAATGAATTGAATCATGAATCATGAATTGAATCATGAATCATGAATCATGAATCATGAATTGAATCATGAATCATGAATTATGAATCATGAATTGAATCATGAATCATGAATCATGAATCATGAATCATGAATTATGAATCATGAATTGAATTATGAATCATGAATTGAATCATAAATCATGAATCATGAATCATGAATTGAATCATGAATCGTGAATTGAATCATGAATTGAATCATGAATCATGATTCATAAATTGAATCATGAATCATGAATCATAAATTGAATCATGAATTGAATCATGAATCATGAATCATGAATTGAATCATGAATCATGATTCATAAATTGAATCATGAATCATGAATCATAAATTGAATCATGAATTGAATCATGAATCATGAATCATGAATTGAATCATGAATCATGAATCATGAATTGAAACATGAATCATGAATCGAATCATTATTCATGAGACATTAATTGAATCATGAATTATGAATCGAATTATGAATCATGAATCATGAATTGAATCATGAATCGAAACATGATTCATGAGTCATTAATTGAATCATGAATCATGAATCATGAATCGAATCATGAATCATGAATTGAATCATGTATCATGAATTGAATCATGAATCATAAATCATGAATCATGAATTGAATTATGAATCATGAATTATGAATCGAATCATGAATCAAGAATTATGAATCGAATCATGAATCATGAATTGAATCATGAATCATGAATTGAATCATGAATTGAATCATGAATCATGAATCATGAATGAATCATGAATCATGAATCATGAATTGAATCATGAATCATGGATCATGAATCATGGATCATGAATCATGAATTGAATCATGAATCATGAATTATGAATCATGAATTGAATCATGAATCATGAATCATGAATCGAATCATGAATCATGAATCATGAATCATGAATTAAATCATGAATCATGAATCATGAATCATGAATTAAATCATGAATCATGAATCATGAATCGAATCATGAATCATGAATCATGAATCATGAATTGAATCAAGAATCATGAATCATGAATCTTGAATCATGAATCATGAATTGAATCATGAATCATGAATTATGAATCATGAATTGAATCATGAATCATGAATCATATATTGAATCATGAATCATGAATCATGAATTGAATTATGAATCATGAAATATGATTTGAATCATGAATCATAAATCAAAAATCATGAATAAATCATGAATCATGAATCAAGAATTATGAATCATGAATCGAATCATGAATCAAGAATTATGAATCAAATCATGAATCATGAATTGAATCATGAATCATGAATCATGAATTGAATCATGAATCATGAATCATGAATTGAATCATGAATCATGAATTAGGAATCATGAATTGAATCATGAATCATGAATCATGAATCAAATCATGAATCATGAATTGAATCATGAATCATGAATCATGAATCGAATCATGAATCATGAATTGAATCATGAATCATGAATCTTGAATCATGAACCATGAATTGAATCATTAATCATGAATTATGAATCATGAATTGAATTATGAATCATGAATCATGAATTGAATCATGAATCATGAATTGAATCATGAATCATGAATTATGAATCATGAATTGAATTATGAATCATGAATCATGAATTGAATCATAAATCATGAATCATGAATCATGAATTGAATCATGAATCATGAATTGAATCATGAATTGAATCATGAATCATGATTCATAAATTGAATCATGAATCATGAATCATAAATTGAATCATGAATTGAATCATGAATCATGAATCATGAATTGAATCATGAATCATGAATCGAATCATGAATCATGAATCATGAATTGAAACATGAATCATGAATCGAATCATTATTCATGAGTCATTAATTGAATCATGAATTATGAATCGAATTATGAATCATGAATCATGAATTGAATCATGAATCGAAACATGATTCATGAGTCATTAATTGAATCATGAATCATGAATCATGAATTGAATCATGAATCATGAATCATGAATCGAATCATGAATCATGAATCAAGAATCATGAATCGAATCATGAATCATGAATTGAATCATGAATCATGAATCATGAATTGAATCATGAATCATAATTCATGAATCATGAATTGAATTATGAATCATGAATTATGAATCGAATCATGAATCAAGAATTATGAATCGAATCATGAATCATGAATTGAATCATGAATCATGAATTGAATCATGAATTGAATCATGAATCATGAATCATGAATTGAATCATGAATCATGGATCATGAATCATGAATTGAATCATGAATCATGAATTATGAATCATGAATTGAATCATGAATCATGAATCATGAATTGAATCATGAATCATGAATCATGAATCGAATCATGAATCATGAATCATGAATCATGAATTAAATCATGAATCATGAATCATGAATCGAATCATGAATCATGAATCATGAATCATGAATTGAATCAAGAATCATGAATCATGAATCTTGAATCATGAATCATGAATTGAATCATGAATCATGAATTATGAATCATGAATTGAATCATGAATCATGAATCATATATTGAATCATGAATCATGAATCATGAATTGAATTATGAATCATGAAATATGAATTGAATCATGAATCATAAATCAAAAATCATGAATAAATCATGAATCATGAATCATGAATCAAGAATTATGAATCATGAATCGAATCATGAATCAAGAATTATGAATCAAATCATGAATCATGAATTGAATCATGAATCATGAATCATGAATTGAATCATGAATCATGAATTATGAATCATGAATTGAATCATGAATCATGAATCATGAATCAAATCATGAATCATGAATCATGAATCATGAATTGAATCATGAATCATGAATCATGAATCGAATCATGAATCATGAATCATGAATTGAATCATGAATCATGAATCTTGAATCATGAACCATGAATTGAATCATTAATCATGAATTATGAATCATGAATCGAATCATGAATCATGAATCATGAATTGAAACATGAATCATGAATCGAATCATTATTCATGAGTCATTAATTGAATCATGAATCATGAATCAAATTATGAATCATGAATCATGAATTGAATCATGAATCATGAATCATGAATCGAATCATGAATCATGAATCAAGAATCATGAATCGAATCATGAATCATGAATTGAATCATGAATCATGAATCATGAATTGAATCATGAATCATGAATCATGAATCATGAATTGAATCAAGAATCATGAATCATGAATCAAGAATCATGAATCATGAATCTTGAATTATGAATCATGAATTGAATCATGAATCATGAATCATATATTGAATCATGAATCATGAATCATGAATTGAATTATGAATCATGAAATATGAATTGAATCATGAATCATAAATCAAAAATCATGAATAAATCATGAATCATGAATCAAGAATTATGAATCATGAATCGAATCATGAATCAAGAATTATGAATCAAATCATGAATCATGAATTGAATCATGAATCATGAATTGAATCATGAATCATGAATTATGAATCATGAATTGAATCATGAATCATGAATCATGAATCAAATCATGAATCATGAATCATGAATCATGAATTGAATCATGAATCATGAAACATGAATCGAATCATGAATCATGAATCATGAATTGAATCATGAATCATGAATCTTGAATCATGAACCATGAATTGAATCATTAATCATGAATTATGAATCATGAATTGAATTATGAATCATAAATCATGAATTGAATCATGAATCATGAATTGAATCATGAATCATGAATTATGAATCATGAATCATGAATCATGAATCATGAATCATGAATCATGAATCATGAATCATGAATTGAATCATGAATCATGAATTGAATCATGAATTGAATCATGAATCATGAATCATGAATTGAATCATGAATCATGAATTAAATCATGAATCATGAATTATGGATCATGAATCGAATCATGAATCATGAATCGAATCATAAATTGAATCATGAATCAAATCATGAATCATGAATTGAATCATGAATCATGAATTATGAATCATGAATTAAATCATGAATTGAATCATGAATCATGAATCATGAATCATAAATTGAATCATGAATCATGAATCATGAATCATGAATTGAATCATGAATTGAATCATAAGGCAAGAATCATGAATTGAATCATGAATCATAAATTGAATCATGAATCATGAATCATGAATTGAATCATGAATTGAATCATGAATCATGAATCATGAATTGAATCATGAATCGTGAATTGAATCATGAATAATGAATCGTGAATTGAATCATGAATAATGAATCGAATCATGAATCATGAATTGAATCATGAATCATGAATCGAATCATGATTCATGAATCATGAATTGAATAATGAATCAAGAATCATGAATTGAATCATGAATCATGAATCATGAATCGAATCATGAATCATGAATTGAATCATGAATCATGAATCATGAATTGAATCATGAATCATGAATCATGAATCATGAATCGAATCATGAATCAAGAATTATGAATCGAATCATGAATCATGAATTGAATCATGAATCATGAATCATGAATTGAATCTTGAATCATAAATCATGAATTGAATCATGAATTGAATCATGAATCATGAATCATGAATTGAATCATGAATCATGAATCATGAATCATGAATCATGAATCATGAATTGAATCATGAATCATGAATCAAATCATGAATCATGAATCATGAATTCAATCATGAATCATGAATCGAATCATGATTCATGAATCATGAATTAAATCATGAATCATGAATCATGAATTGATTCATAAATCATGAATCATGAACCATAAATCATGAATCATGAATCATAAATAATGAATTGAATCATAAATCATGAATCATGAATCTAATCATGAATCATGAATCATGAATTGATTCATAAATCATGAATCATGAATCATAAATCATGAATCATGAATCATAAATCATGAATCATGAATCATAAATAATGAATTGAATCATAAATCATTAATCATGAATCTAATCATGAACCATGAATCATGAATAATGAATTGAATCATGAATTATGAATCATGAATATTTTCATGAATCGTGAATTATGTATCATGAATTGAATCATGAATCATGAATCATGAATCATGAATTGAATCATGAATCATGAATTGAATCATGAATCATGAATTATGAATCATGAATCATGAATCATGAATCATGAATCATGAATCATGAATCATGAATTGAATCATGAATCATGAATTGAATCATGAATTGAATCATGAATCATGAATCATGAATTGAATCATGAATCATGAATTAAATCATGAATCATGAATTATGGATCATGAATCGAATCATGAATCATGAATCGAATCATGAATTGAATCATGAATCAAATCATGAATCATGAATTGAATCATGAATCATGAATTATGAATCATGAATTGAATCATGAATTGAATCATGAATCATGAATCATGAATCATAAATTGAATCATGAATCATGAATCATGAATCATGAATTGAATCATGAATTGAATCATAAGGCAAGAATCATGAATTGAATCATGAATCATAAATTGAATCATGAATCATGAATCATGAATTGAATCATGAATTGAATCATGAATCATGAATCATGAATTGAATCATGAATCGTGAATTGAATCATGAATAATGAATTATGAATCATGAATTGAATCATGAATCATGAATCATGAATCATGAATTGAATCATGAATCATGAATCATGAATTGAATCATGAATTGAATCATGAATCATGAATCATGAATCAAATCCTGAATCATGAATTGAATCATGAATCATGAATTATGAATCATGAATTGATTCATGAATTGAATCATGAATCATGAATCATAAATCATAAATTGAATCATGAATCATAAATCATGAATCATGAATTGAATCATGAATTGAATCATAATGCAAGAATCATGAATTGAATCATGAATCATAAATTGAATCATGAATCATGAATCATGAATCATGAATTGAATCATGAATTGAATCATGAATCATGAATTGCATCATGAATCATGAATCATGAATCGAATCATGAATCATGAATCATGAATGAATCATGAATTGAATCATGAATCGATTAATGAATTGAATCATGAATCATGATTGAATCATGAATCATGAATCATGAATCATGAATTGAATCATGAATCATGAATTATGAATCATGAATTGAATCATGAATCATGAATTATGAATCATGAATTGAATTATGAATCATGAATCATGAATTGAATCATAAATCATGAATCATGAATCATGAATTGAATCATGAATCATGAATTGAATCATGAATCATGATTCATAAATTGAATCATGAATCATGAATCATAAATTGAATCATGAATTGAATCATGAATCATGAATCATGAATTGAATCATGAATCATGAATCGAATCATGAATCATGAATTGAAACATGAATCATGAATCGAATCATTATTCATGAGTCATTAATTGAATCATGAATCATGAATCGAATTATGAATCATGAATCATGAATTGAATCATGAATCATGAATCATGAATCGAATCATGAATCATGAATCAAGAATCATGAATCGAATCATGAATCATGAATTGAATCATGAATCATGAATCATGAATTGAATCATGAATCATAAATCATGAATCATGAATTGAATCATGAATTGAATCATGAATCATGAATCATGAATTGAATCATGAATCATGGATCATGAATTATGAATTGAATCATGAATCATGAATTATGAATCATGAATTGAATCATGAATCATGAATCGAATCATGAATCATGAATCATGAATTAAATCATGAATCATGAATCATGAATCGAATCATGAATCATGAATCATGAATCATGAATTGAATCAAGAATCATGAATCATGAATCTTGAATCATGAATCATGAATTGAATCATGAATCATGAATTATGAATCATGAATTGAATCATGAATCATGAATCATATATTGAATCATGAATCATGAATCATGAATTGAATTATGAATCATGAAATATGAATTGAATCATGAATCATAAATCAAAAATCATGAATAAATCATGAATCATGAATCAAGAATTATGAATCATGAATCGAATCATGAATCAAGAATTATGAATCAAATCATGAATCATGAATTGAATCATGAATCATGAATCATGAATTGAATCATGAATCATGAATTATGAATCATGAATTGAATCATGAATCATGAATCATGAATCAAATCATGAATCATGAATCATGAATCATGAATTGAATCATGAATCATGAAACATGAATCGAATCATGAATCATGAATCATGAATTGAATCATGAATCATGAATCTTGAATCATGAACCATGAATTGAATCATTAATCATGAATTATGAATCATGAATTGAATTATGAATCATGAATCATGAATTGAATCATGAATCATGAATTATGAATCATGAATCATGAATCATGAACCATAAATCATGAATCATGAATCATAAATAATGAATTGAATCATAAATCATGAATCATGAATCTAATCATGAATCTAATCATGAATCATAAATCATGAATTGATTCATAAATCATGAATCATGAATCATAAATCATGAATCATGAATCATAAATAATGAATTGAATCATAAATCATGAATCATGAATCTAATCATGAACCATGAATCATGAATTCAATCATGAATCATGAATCATGAATCATGAATTGAATCATGAATCATGAATTGAATCATGAATTGAATCATGAATCATGAATCATGATTGAATTATGAATCATAAATTAAATCATGAATCATGAATTATGGATCATGAATCGAATCATGAATCATGAATCGAATCATGAATTGAATCATGAATCAAATCATGAATCATGAATTGAATCATGAATCATGAATTATGAATCATGAATTGAATCATGAATTGAATCATGAATCATCAATCATGAATCATAAATTGAATCATGAATCATGAATCATGAATCATGAATTGAATCATGAATCATGAATCATGAATCATGAATCGAATCATGAATCAAGAATTATGAATCGAATCATGAATCATGAATTGAATCATGAATCATGAATCATGAATTGAATCTTGAATCATAAATCATGAATTGAATCATGAATTGAATCATGAATCATGAATCATGAATTAAATCATGAATCATGAATCATGAATCATGAATCATGAATCATGAATTGAATCATGAATCATGAATCAAATCATGAATCATGAATCATGAATTCAATCATGAATCATGATCGAATCATGATTCATGAATCATGAATTAAATCATGAATCATGAATCATGAATTGATTCATAAATCATGAATCATGAACCATAAATCATGAATCATGAATCATAAATAATGAATTGAATCATAAATCATGAATCATGAATCTAATCATGAATCATGAATCATGAATTGATTCATAAATCATGAATCATGAATCATAAATCATGAATCATGAATCATAAATAATGATTGAATCATAATCATGAATCATGAATCTAATCATGAACCATGAATCATGATTCAATCATGAATCATGAATCGAATCATGAATTGAATCATGAATCATGAATTATGAATCATGAATTGAATCATGAATCATGAATCATGAATTATGAATCATGAATCATGAATTATGAATCATGAATATTTTCATGAATCGTGAATTATGTATCATGAATTGAATCATGAATCATGAATCATGAATCATGAATTGAATCATGAATTGAATCATGATCATGAATTATGAATCATGAATTGAATCATGAATCATGAATCATGAATTATGAATCATGAATCATGAATTGAATCATGAATTGAATCATGAATCATGAATCATGAATTGAATCATGGATCATGAATTGCATCATGAATCATGAATCGAATCATGAATCATGAATCATGAATTGAATCATGAATTGAATCATCAATTGATAATGAATTGAATCATGAATCATGAATTGAATCATGAATCATGAATCATGAATTGAATCATGAATCATGAATTATGAATCATGAACTGAATCATGAATCATGAATTATGAATCATGAATTGAATTATGAATCATGAATCATGAATTGAATCATAAATCATGAATCATGAATCGTGAATTGAATCATGAATCATGAATCATAAATCATGAATTGAATCATGAATTAAATCATGAATCATAAATCATGAAGTGAATCATGAATCATGAATTATGAATCATGAATTGAATTATAAATCATGAATCATGAATTGAATCATGAATTGAATCATGAATCATGATTCATGTATTGAATCATGAATCATGAATTGAATCATGAATCATGAATTGAATCATGAATTGAATCATGAATCATGATTCATGAATTGAATCATGAATCATGAATCGAATCATGAATCATGAATCATGAATTGAATCATGAATCATGAATCGAATCATGAATTGAATCATGAATCGAATCATGATTCATGAATCATGAATTGAATCATGAATCATGAATCATGAATTGAATCATGAATCATGAATCATGAATCGAATCATGAATCATGAATCAAGAATCATAAATCGAATCATGAATCATGAATTGAATCATGAATCATGAATCATGAATCATGAATTAAATCATGAATCATAAATCATGAATCATAATTTAAATCATGAATCATGAATCATGAATCGAATCATAAATCAAGAATTATGAATCGAATCATGAATCATGAATTGAATCATGAATCATGAATCATGAATTGAATTATGAAATGAATCATGAATCATGAATCATGAATTGAATCATGAATCATGGATCATGAATCATGAATTAAATGATGAATTATGAATTATGAATCATGAATTGATTCATGAATCATGAATCGAATCATGAATCATGAATCATGAATCATGAATTAAATCATGAATCATGAATCATGAATTGAATCAAGAATCATGAATTAAATCATGAATCATGAATCATGAATTGAATCAAGAATCATGAATCATGAATTGAATCATGAATTGAATCATGAATCATGAATCTTAAATCGTGAATCATGAATTGAATCATGAATCATGAATTATGAATAATGAATTGAATCATGAATCATGAATCATATATTGAATCATGAATCATGAATCATGAATCATGAAATGAATCATGAATTGAATCATGAATCATGAAATATGAATTGAATCATGAATCATAAATCATGAATCATGAATAAATCATAAATCATGAATCATGAATCGAATCATGAATCAAGAATTATGAATCATGAATCGAATCATGAATCAAGAATTATGAATCAAATCATGAATCATGAATTGAATCATGAATCATGAATCATGAATTGAATCATGAATTGAATCATGAATCATGAATCATGAATTGAATCATGGATCATGGATCATGAATCATGAATTGAATCATGAATCATGAATTATGAATCATGAATTGAATCATGAATCATGAATCATGAATCATGAATCATGAATCATGAATTGAATCATGAATTGAATCATGAATCATGAAATATGAATTGAATCATGAATCATAAATCATGAATCATGAATAAATCATGAATCATGAATCATATCATGAATCAAGAATTATGAATCATGAATCGAATCATGAATCAAGAATTATGAATCAAATCATGAATCATGAATTGAATCATGAATCATGAATTGAATCTTGAATCATGAATCATGAATTGAATTATGAATCATGGATCATGAATCATGAATCAAATCATGAATCATGAATCATGAATTATGAATCATGAATTGAATCATGAATCATGAATCATGAATCATGAATCATGAATTGAATCATGAAACATGAATTATGAATCATGAATCATGAATTGAATCATGAATTGAATCATGAATCATGAATCATTAATTGAATCATGAATCGATTAAATCATGAATCATTAATTAAATCATGAATCATGAATCATGAATTAAATCATGAATCATGAATTATGAATCATGAATTGAATCATGAATCATGAATTATGAATCATTAATTGAATTATGAATCATGAATCATGAATTGAATCATAAATCATGAATCATGAATCATGAATTGAATCATGAATCATGAATCATAAATCATGAATCATGAATTGAATCATGAATTAAATCATGAATCATGAATCATAAATTGAATCATGAATCATGAATCATGAATCGAATCATGATTCATGAATCGAATTGAATCATGAATCGAATCATGAATCATGAATTGAATCATGAATCATGAATCGAATCATGATTCATGATTCATGAATTGAATCATGAATCATGAATTGAATCATGAATCATAAATCATGAATCATGAATTGAATCATGAATCATGAATCATGAATCGAATCATGAATCATGAATCAAGAATCATAAATCGAATCATGATTAATGAATTGAATCATGAATCATGAATCATGATTAATGAATTGAATCATGAATCATAAATCATGAATCATGAATTAAATCATGAATCATGAATTGAATCATGAATCAAGAATTATGAATCGAATCATGAATCATGAATTAAATGATGAATCATGAATCATGAATCAAATCATGAATCATGAATCATGATTTGAATCAAGAATCATGAATCATGAATTGTATCATGAATCATGAATCTTGAATCATGAATTGAATCATGAATCATAAATTATGAATAATGAATTGAATCATGAATCATGAATCATGAATCATGAATCATGAATCATGAATTGAATCATGAATTGAATCATGAATCATGAAATATGAATTGAATCATGAATCATAAATCATGAATCATGAATAAATCATGAATCATGAATCATGAATCAAATCATGAATCATGAATCATGAATCAAATCATGAATCAAGAATTATGAATCATGAATCGAATCATGAATCAAGAATTATGAATCAAATCATGAATTATGAATTGAATCATGAATCATGAATTGAATCATGAAACATGAATCATGAATTGAATCATGAATCAGGAATCATGAATTGAATCATGAATCATGGATCATGAATCATGAATTGAATCATGAATCATGAATTACCAATCATGAATTGAATCATGAATCATGAATCATGAATCATGAATCGAATCATGAATCATGAATCATGAATCATGAATCATGAATTGAATCAAGAATCATGAATCATGAATTGAATCATGAATCATGAATCATGAATTAAATCATGAATCATTAATTATGAATCATGAATATAATCATGAATCATGAATCATGAATTGAATCATGAATGGAATCATGAATCATGAATCATGAATCATGAATCATGAATTGAATCATGAATTGAATCATGAATCTTGAAATATGAATTGAATCATGAATCATAAATCATGAATCATGAATAAATCATGAATCATGAATCATGAATCAAATCATGAATCAAGAATTATGAATCATGAATCGAATCATGAATCAAGAATTATGAATCAAATCATGAATCATGAATTGAATCATGATTCATGAATTGAATCATGAATCATGAATCATGAATTGAATCATGGATCAGGAATCATGAATTGAATCATGAATCATGAATCATGAATTATGAATTGAATCATGAATCATGAATTACCAATCATTAATTGAATCATGAATCATGTATCATGAATCGAATCATGAATCATGAATCATGAATCATGAATCATGAATCATGAATTGAATCAAGAATCATGAATCATGAATTGAATCAAGCATCATGAATCATGAATTGAATCAAAAATCATGAATCATGAATTAAATCATGAATCATGAATTATGAATCATGAATATAATCATGAATCATGAATCATGAATTGAATCATGAATCATGAATTGAATCATGAATCATGAATCATGAATCATGAATTGAATAATGAATTGAATCATGAATTATGAATCATGAATTGAATCATGAATCATGAATCATATATTGAATCATGAATCATGAATCATGAATTGAATATGAATCATGAAATATGAATTGAATCATGAATCATAAATCAAGAATCATGAATAAATCATGAATCATGAATCATGAATCAAGAATTATGAATCATGAATCGAATCATGAATCAAGAATTATGAATCAAATCATGAATCATGAATTGAATCATGAATCATGAATCATGAATTGAATCATGAATCATGGATCATGAATCATAAATTGAATCATGAATCATGAATTATGAATCATGAATTGAATCATGAATCATGACTCAAATCATGAATCATGAATCATGAATCATGAATTGAATCATGAATCATGAATCATGAATCGAATCATGAATCATGAATTATGAATCATGAATCATGAATTGAATCATGAATCATGAATCTTGAATCATGAATCATGAATTGAATCATTAATCATGAATTATGAATTGAATCATGAATCATGAATCATGAATTGAATCATGAATCATGAATTGAATCATGAATCATGAATTATGAATCATGAATTGAATCATGAATCATGAATCATGAATCATGAATTGAATCATGAATTGAATCATGAATCATGAATCATGAATTGAATCATGAATCATGAATCATGAATTGAATCATGAATTGAATCATGAATCATGAATCATGAATTGAATCATGAATCATGAATTAAATCATGAATCATGAATTATGGATCATGAATCGAATCATGAATCATGAATTGAATCATGAATCATGAATTAAGAATCATGAATTAAATCATGAATCATGAATCATGAATCATGAATCATGAATTAAATCATGAATCATGAATCATGAATCATGAATTGAATCATGAATCATGAATCATGAATCATAAATTGAATCATGAATCATGAATCATGAATCATGAATCATGAATTGAATCATGAATTGATCATAAGGCAAGAATCATGAATTGAATCATGAATCATGAATCATAAATTGAATCATGAATCATGAATCATGAATTGAATCA